>NW_025942630.1:166616-419463 GCF_000764305.2 Hyalella azteca
AACAAGTACCAGGTAACAAGTACCAGGTAACAAGTACCAGGTAACAAGTACCAGGTAACAAGTACCAGGTAACAAGTACCAGGTAAGAAGTACCAGGTAACAAGTACCAGGTAACAAGTACCAGGTAACAAGTACCAGGTAACAAGTACCAGGTAAAAAGTACCAGGTAACAAGTACCAGGTAACAAGTACCAGGTAACAAGTACCAGGTAACAAGTACCAGATAACAAGTACCAGGTAACATGTACCAGGTAACAGTACCAGGTAACGAGTACCAGGTAACAAGTACCAGGTAATCTCCTGGTATCTTCTTTGTTTTGCTGAACTGAAGTAACAAATACCGCTCATCAAACCACGTATAACTCGTTCGTGATATCTTCAGGTATCAATCAGTATGAAATTTCAACTAACTTTCTATCAACATTAACTTCTTCAAAAATTTGAAAACTTAAGAAACTGATTAAAATTATCTTTAGATTTTGACAAAGATGTGTTGGACGGCTCTCTCATCCGTCAGTACGGCTGACTCCTGTGTCGCTCTTAATAAGAGCTCCTACTGCCGACAGTACGGCTGGCTCTTGTGTCGCTCTTAATAAGAGCTCCTACTGCCGTCAGAACGGCTGGCTCTTGTGTCGCTCTTAATAACAGCTCCAATTTGCCGTCACCCTATCAAAATTTTTAGTTGGTGGCGAGCCTGAATTAGGAACCGCCGAGGACTCGGACCGAACGTAAATCAGCTTCTCTATATGTCCGCTTTTTGGTCTATATTCCGGTCCCCGAATCAGACAGCTACCAGAGCCTGGGGAGGGGACTGAGTGGATTCTGCCAACTCTTGCCCAATTCTCAGGAGACTTTAAAGTCGGCCAGGAGATTCTGACTAGTCGCTGATTGCGATCAGTTGGCCAACTGACCCAGAATAACTTTGCGCCGAGTGTAGTGACTATTCGGCCGAAGCCTATAGGCGGTCCCCGAATTTTGTTAGGGCAGTACGGCTGGCTCTTGTGTCGCTCTTATAACGGCTCCTACTGCCGTCAGTACGGCTGGCTCTTGTGTCGCTCTTAAGGGCTGTTGGGGTGCGTATCCAGGATACTCATCGTGTCGGGATATTGTACATAGGGGCTGTTGGAGCGCGTATCCAGGATACTTATCGTGTCGGGATATTGTATATAGGGGCTGTTGGGACGCGTATCCAGGATACTTATCGTGTCGGGATATTGTATATAGGGGCTGTTGGGGTCGCGTATCCAGGATACTTATCGTGTCGGGATATTGTAGATAGGGGCTGTTGCGCACGTATCCAGGATACTTATCGTGTCGGGACATTGTATATAGGGGCGGTTGGGGCGCGTATCCAGGATACTCATCGTGTCGGGATATTGTATGCAGGGACAGTTGGGGCGCGTATCCAGGATACTTATCGTGTCGGGGTATTACCTGATAATTTTATTTTCATGGTGCAAACAAATACTAATCTTCAAGCGTCAGGTTACAGCACGACGATTCTGGTGCAAGCGTCAGGCCGGGTTCACACCAAACTGACGGTCACTTGCCATGCATATGCCAGTCGTGGTCCAGTTGAATATTCTTTAATGCATTTCCATGAAAGCCATTCACGTGCCTTGCATGGCTGATGTGAATGCCTCAATAGAAATACATGAAAAAATATTAGACTGGACCGTGACAGGCATATGCCTGCCACGTGGCATATGCCTGGCAGTATGGTGCAAACCCGGCCTATAAAAGGAGCCAGCAGTCCAAGTTTGAGTTCTTGGGTTCTGAGTTCTTGCATGCAAGAGTTCTTGCATGAGGAGTTCTCACGCGCAGAAGTTCTTGTTAGAGCTTCTCAAGTACCTACAAGCGATGTTTTCGTCGCCAAACTCAAGTTTTCTTCCTCCGGCCCAAACTTTGAAGTCGTTTTTTGCTGCTTGCATCTGCCCTGTTGTAGACCCCACATCTCGGCTCCATATCTCAGTCGGCGTTTGGTAGGCCAATAAATGGCCGGCGGTAATAAGGCTTTGTTTTTCGGTAATTTTTTTGAGCGGGCACATCAGATTAACTGGCCATCAGCAATGGCCAATTATGTTAACTTGGCTGGCACTGAAACCTGTAGAGTAATTCGGTATAGGAATTTGGATGAATATTTTTAATTGAACGCGAGGGCAAGGCTAAATATAGCTGTATCTGTATAAATTTTCGATCATGCTTTTATTAGATTAAAAGAGTACTGGGGTTGAAGATGGTTAAGGTCAAGGCTTCTATACCTTTTTTGTGTCGAATAGCGAAATTAAGACAGAATGGCGAACATGTTAACCAGACATAAGCGAAGTTTACGTGACAGGCTTAACGATGAACTACAAATATCAGTGCGCAGTATGTATGAGAAGTATTCTTTTGATTTCTTAGAAATATGGTTGATTAGTTGCATTAAAAGAAACAGTGCTGTTGTTGCAATGTCTCGATAAACTTGGGAAGAGGTTTCTGTCAACAGCATATGAAACGTTAATCTTTTGAATTGTAGCGTTATAAAGCCCCTTTCACACAGGGCAGTAGATACTGCGCGCGTCAAAAATGCCGCGGCAGTATTTACATCGCAATCTTTCACACGAGGCGCTTTTTACTGCTGGGATCTTTCAGTCTTGCAGTGCTTTATGCACCATCAGTCCATCTCTATGTTTATGTAACAATATTTCTTTATGAAAATATATCTCTATGTGAGAATGATGTAAATACATCTCTATGAAAATACCTATATATTTTATGGAAAATATATCTTTTATAAAATATATCTCTATCACTTTAAGGAAATATATATTTAACAATGTATATCTTTATGTTTATGTAACAATATTTAGGTACCGATATTTATGTTACAATATCAGTCTATAATCTATCAGTCTAGCAGGGCTGTTTATTATGCACCTAAAATACGGCACCACTGCCTGCTGGGATCTGGCGTCAAAAACCGCCCAGCGTGAAAGATTACATTGAAAACCATTGCAAGCTAAACTGTCGCGACAAATCTACCGCCGCAGTTTTAGCAGGACAGACGTGGGCGTCAGGCCCCTTTCACACAGGGCAGTAAATACTGCCAGCGTCCGACAGTATTTACTGCCGAACCTTAGCGGACATACGAAATGTGCACTGCTGTTCACACACGACTGCTTTTACTGCGGCGTAGAATTTGACGCCTGACGCCAGCGTCTGTCCTGCTAAAAATATTTTCATAAAGAAATATTGTTACATAAACATAGAGATGGACTGATGAAGCATAAAGCACTGCAAGACTGATAGATCCCAGCAGTAAAAAGCGCCTCGTGTGAAAGATAAAGGATAGATCCCAGCAGTAAAAAGCGCCTCGTGTGAAAGATTGCGCTGTAAATACTGCCGCGGCATTTTTGACGCGCGCAGTATCTACTGCCCTGTGTGAAAGGGGCTTCAGGCGTCATATTCTACGCCGCAGTAAAAGCAGTCGTGTGTGAACAGCAGTGCACATTTCGTATATCCGCTAAGGTTCGGCAGTGAATACTGTCGGACGCTGGCAGTATTTACTGCCCTGTGTGAAAGGGGCCTTAAAGTTGTACATGAATATGTTAATTCAAGCAGGTTTCATTGAAGACCAGCGAATTTGTTTTATTGAAAAATTTCTTACTAGATTTTTCTATATATCGAACAATGTTTTTCGTTTGAACTGGTAAATCCGAAATCTGGGTACCGATGAACATTTTTATTTCGTTAACGACGTTTCGAATGTATCAATCATTCATTATCAAGTTAAAAGACGCATTGAGTGATGGAATTTGGATCGACATAAGTACAAAATATTGAAAATAAGATACTACTCAAAAAACAGAATTGATTAGAAATAATGCCTAGTCGCGGAAACAGGATGAACAAAAGTCAAAACACCTAAAATTACTCCGAAACCAGTCTCAAGGTCTGAATATATTAATCTAAAGTTGAGAAGCAATCAAAAGCTCATTTAAAAGGTACACTCCTGGAAACGCAGCATCATTTACATTCGGTGAATAACTCGCTTCAAGGCTGCAATTTAACAAGAATCCAATCTTATTGGTAGGATAGGGCATTTTCCTGTATAATCCCAGTCAAAGTTTTCGTTCCAATTTTGGTCGCCCCAGAAGCAATGGAGTCTGCTTAGAGTGAATCAGATACGAATCGGCCACCTTCTGTGTTCGGCTGCTATTTAGCAGCCTTTTTTGGAAGTCGATTGCCTGGTGGGCCGAATCTGCTTACATGACCGAAGGGAGCAGCTGGTCAAGCTGCCTCATTATCCCCCTGGTCAGACGCTTGGCAGGTTGCCTCATTATCCCCCTGGTCAGACGCTTGGCAGGTTGCCTCATTATCCCCCTGGTCAGACGCTTGGCAGGCTGCCTCATACGATGACCCAGGATGAACGGAGGTAATTGTGCGAACCATGGTCATCTCCTGCTCAATAAATGGCGTCGACAAATTTATACGTGTACGTTTGCTAAGTAATCCGACGGACGAAATGAGAGTCGACTTTAATTTGACATATATTATAGTGAATTTGACCTATGATTAACAAACCCATGCACCTACTGTTCAAGATGCTTAGTTTTGATTGACACTTTTGCGGGCGCTTCTGTTTGCTGTGCTGCAAATGCTTAAATTGAGACAGAACGGCTCTTAATTTAATTTGACGATTCACATACCAATATCCAATATTAAACTCACTTCTAGGCACATAAGTCACATCATCGAATGAATATGATAAATTAGTGTTGCCGATACTCGAGCAAATTGAGAAATCTATAATTACTCCCAATCCTTGAATATGGTGAATAACGCAGAAGAATAAGTCAACACAATTCTCTTTTATTCAATTGACTACATTAAATTTTTTCAGAGATTACTAGAGGTCACTCAAAACGCCCAAGGAAGTGACACCGGAACAAATGTTAGTAGAGTTATTAACTCAAAAAATCGCATTAATGCAGTGAGTGTGAGAATAAAATTCAGCAGGAACATGTGGTTCGAGTAATAAATTTCATTTCACTCTTTCACTTCTCCTTCCCCCAGTACAAAGGAGTAAGGGGATGGGCATTTTTTAATGCACTTTTCCGATTCGGCCATGTCCATACCGAAGGTATTATGTGCCAAACACGCATGCCCCGCACGCGCATTTGATAGAAGTTGTAGGACGGTGCGGTAACCAAATGAGATCATACACATCAATAATTTCCTTCAGCGGCAGTTCTTCCCTCTGTGTAGAGAACTCCTCTCTGTAGGCCTTCCGCTTGCCGGTTTTGTCTTGGCATTCAAATCACTCTCTCCAAATAATAGCCTTGGCAAGTTCGAAATTTGATTTCACATCTCCAATTTTAAATGGTACCGCATTATTCCTGCCAACCTTTAATATGATCACCACCCTCTAATACCGATAAGTTTTCTAAGAGCGAGTGAAGCATCATAATAGAAAATTTCATTATTAGTCTCAATTTGGTCGTAAGTCTGGAAATGTTCTGTCTTCTGAACGCACTTAGCTCCGGACTACACATCCGTCAAAAGTATTGAAAAAGGGAATGAGTTGTGATCGAGGAGCCTCATAACTGACTCAAATTCTGCCCACGATGAGATCTGCAGAAGCAGAGGAAAAATCCCGTCGAAGAAACAACTTAAATTAATGAAACTAAAATTAATATTAAAAGTATAAATTGATATGGAATAGGAGAAGGTCCTCTAATTAGAATTAAAAATCTATATATTTTGACAACCGAATAAAAACCATTAGTTGCGTCTAAATCCAGGCTGACCTATAGTAGTACGCGAGTGAGCCTAAAAGTTCTAAAGCAGTACACATGTGATCCTAGTACTACGCCAGTGAGCCTTAGCCCTCTACCGCCTGAAATGAGTAACCGGAGCAATATTGTCACCAGCATACTTCCCATAAAGGATACGTTCTAGTGAGCTCAAAATGACTTGCACCGATGGCTGCCGCCACGTACGACAACTTTGAAATGTTCTCTGTTGCGACAAAAGTCCTCAGGTTGCTACACTCAATAGTTTACGTATAATTTAAGTTGAAAGTTACTTTAAAATGTTCTCTGTTGCGTACAAACGTCCTCAGGTTGCTACACTCAATAGTTTACGTATAATTTAGGTTGAAAGTTATGTTCCAGGAGAATGACATACGGCGGTAAAAGGTTTAGTACTAAAGTAGTACGCAGGTGAGTCTAGTTCTACGTCTCTGAGACTGAAGTTCTAGAGTAGAGCGCGGGTGGCACTACCGTATTAATAAGGCCAACGAAAAGTATAGTGCGGGCCAAACACGCATTGTTTTACAGAGAAAATGACAGTGAGCTGTAATTTAACTGACCCTAACCACAACCCACGAGCTGGTCATTAAAACTCTGTATGTATCACAGCGCCTTTAAAGTCATGTGATAACCATTCTGTGGTATCATAAGTACGCTTCTTCAAGTCACTACGTCAATATGGAGTAATTTCTTAGCGGGCTCGTAAAATGTAGGGATATTTTGTATTGTAACGGAAAAAGTATGGGGTTATACTTCAGTGAGATTTAAGAATATGGGGTAATACTTCGGTGAGATCGAAAAATATAGGGTTACTTTGTCATGACGAGGCATAAAACCAGGGTAATTTCTTTACGCTAGGGGACGGACGGCTTGATGAACTGGACGCGGCCGCACAATTGTCGCATTGGATGGTCATCGCCTGCGGGCACGTGAGCCTGATTGAGATGTGGCACGGTATTCCCGCTGTGCATCAAATCATCAGGCTTTTATATATCATTTATTAGCTTTGGTTTGATGCTATGTAATGCTTTTGCATTAATTCAGTGCAGCTGTTCACGGTCTTACTTTTGGATGTTATGCCAACCCTGATTAGCCATGGCTTTAATACAAGGAAATTTATGTCTAATGATAAATATATTAACGTTTCTCTGAGCATAAACTAATTGTTCACGGTAGGTCACTTTAAGTTGGCAGTTAACCACATTCTCTCCGCGAGCCTGTCGCACCTAACGATCAACCAGTCTTATATATACGAGTATCTTACTCATTACCTCGCTGAATTGCACCAGAAATTCACCATATTATACCAGCATTTTGTATCTTACGCCTGCAAATTGATACATTCTATCAGAAATCTGACGCATTCTAACTGCAATATGCCACATTAAACTAGCAATTTACTTCATTTTACCAGTAATTTACCATAACCAGCTATTAAATCGTAAATTTCTTTTAAGTATTCAGCCAAACACTACTTCCATCGCACATCTGTTGTCTATTATCTTGACGCATCATACGAACACCTTGCCACAACTTCAATAGAGCATTGCTAATTACACAAAAAATTCTGCGTAAATTCACGTCTTAGCTCGCACACACCGCTCCGTACTGTACCGGACTCAATCTCTTAACTCGCCACACTTCAAATTTTAGCTCGCCACACGTCACCTCATTGCTCGCCACACTTCACCTTTTAGCTCGCCACACTTCACCTAATTGCTCGTCACACTTCACCTTTTAGCTCGCCACACGTCACCTCATTGCTCGCCACACTTCACCTTTTAGCTCGCCACACGTCACCTCATTGCTCGCCACACTTCACCTTTTAGCTCGCCACACGTCACCTCATTGCTCGCCACACTTCACCTTTTAGCTCGCCACACGTCACCTCATTGCTCGCCACACTTCACCTTTTAGCTCGCCACACGTCACCTCATTGCTCGCCACACTTCACCTTTTAGCTCGCCACACGTCACCTCATTGCTCGCCACACTTCACCTTTTAGCTCGCCACACGTCACCTCATTGCTCGCCACACTTCACCTTTTAGCTCGCCACACGTCACCTCATTGCTCGCCACACTTCACCTTTTAGCTCGCCACACGTCACCTCATTGCTCGCCACACTTCACCTTTTAGCTCGCCACACGTCANGCTAGCTGACAGTTAGACGGGTAAGGCTAGCTGACAGTTAGACGGGTAAGGCTAGCTGACAGTTAGACGGGTAAGGCTAGCTGACAATTAGACCGGTGAGGCTAGCTGACAGACGGGTAAGTCACGACATTCCCTGCTCTGTCTCAATAATAACTGAGCCGTGAGACGCTCATGCGCGTCACTAACAGACATGTCGTGTCGTTCGATTTTAGTGTACGTGGACTCAAGTTTATATTCACATCTCAATCGAAGACATTATGATCTATTGTATCTTGATTCTTAGCTCGTTTGCACGCTGAATTTGCAACTGACCTAACTTACTTCTCGGACTTACCATAGCATTTGCTCCCTGATGGCTGAGCTGTGCAAGTGAGTTGTCCAGCACTTCTATTTTTTGACCGAAGGATCTGCAAAGCATTAAAAATAGCTGATTTTTCTTATTGCCGATGTCAATCTCCAAACCCGGACTTGGCCACGAGTTGATGCGCTTCTCGCTGACTACATCATGCCTTCACACGCGTACAGTGATGAAGTCATCATGCCTTCACATGCGTACAATGATGAAGTCATCATGCCTTCACACGCGTACAGTGATGAAGCCATCATGCCTTCACACGCGTACAATGATAAAGTCATCATGCCTTCACACGCGTACAGTGATGAAGCCATCATGCCTTCAGCTGCGCACAATTGGCTAGCGTGCATGCCACGCACTGAACATGATGGAAGGTTGCTTCTCTGTTCTTAAACTCACGTCTGGCAAATTACCACCCGCGCACTACAGGCCATTCAGAGTTCACCCTTAACCTGACGCTCATTCTTTATAGGGAGTAACTGCCACTATTGGCCGACCGTTGGCTATTAGCTGGCCATGCATGATCCAACTATGATTTTCATTGAGGTGTGAGCTCTCGTGTTGGACTAGTTCTTGTGAATTATTCGCTATATCGACTGCCGGCGGTTGTTCCTGATATTTTTTACTTACTAAGCCGGCAAGGCTTATGGCTTATCCAGAGTGACGTGCATCTTGCATGCTCTTCCTGAATTTATTTGTTTCGTAGTGAGCAAAGATTTAAAAACTTTGTTGAGGGACCCCCCGGCGGATATTTTCTAGTACGCCAGTGTATTTTTTTATACAATGGTCGTGTTTGTTTAAATTTATTAATTTCCTTTCATCATTCAATATTTCACAGCCTTAAACCTCGCCCTGAATAAATTCCCTGTATCCGTCGAAAAGGTTCGCATGAAACTCGGCTCCTTTGTTCTTGCCGTGTTTCCCACTTATGGAATATCTGAGATCCTTCATGTTATCTGAAAATTATGACACACTGTCTAGAATTTATAACACTCTTCATTCATCTCCTGAACACGATTTGAATCAAATGCCACACTCATTGCCACATTTGTGGCCATCAGTGCAAATGAACGAGTGAATGAGAAACATTTATTCACTTATGCACCTTGTACTCGTATGTATATAACTTCGAATGCTTGGCACTCCATTTATAACGAAAAACGCGTAGTGTTGAACATCATCAGGCAATGAAAAGTAGAAAAGTCCACATCTCTTTGGGCAAACGAAGACTGCATGTTAGGTTTTGATCTTCAGCTTACTTTAAATTTAACTTAAAAAATACGTTCTTAAAAAAAAGAACGCAATTATTACGGAATGGCATTTTCTTTCCTATTTCTAGCTAACGGTAATACAGATGAGACAGAAGTAATTGGACTGAGGACATTACTGAACATTGTGCTGCGGCATCATGTGTTTTCAATCACGTTCTTACTTTCTGAACAGGAAACTTTCTTTTCCTTTGCTGTTGCTAAGAAGTAATTGGAACAATCTTGATTGATTTCTTGTTATCAATTTAATTCTACGGCTAATCTATAGTACATGAGATGCTACCATTGAATTAATATTTACTGCATCGTAGATGTTAAGCCCGGTGCTGTCCGAGGTTTGTTCGAACTTTGTCCGAGATTTTCTAACTTCCAGTTATTGCAAATATCGTTAATAATTACAAATCTAATAAATGACAAGGGACCCCATTTCAACCTACGTGTAACAGACATCTTCCGTTTGAGTACCATTTGAAATGTGAAAGAGTAATGTCTAATGTATTTTAGAGGAAATTTACGTATACCTACCGTTTCATAATTACATGTAATTAAATGGCCTGCTCTTATCCCACTGAACAAAGTATAATAAGTTTCATGTCAAGGCAATACGGCACGATAAGTATCGTGGAGAGGCGCCCCAACAGCCCCTATATACAATATCCCGACACGATAAGTATCCTGGATACGCGCCCCAACAGCCCCTATATACAATATCCCGACACGATAAGTATCCTGGATACGCACTCCAACAGTCCCTGAATATTAGAGGTGCCAGGCTTTTAACTTATAAACAGTCGAAAAAATGTTCACAAATACTCGAATTAGCTGACTAAGTATTGCAATATTCTGAGCCCAAGGAGGTACAGTTCAATATTTTCAGGTTTCTCTTAAACCTTTCATGAATTTATATCTTCGGATATATCATATATTTATGATACAAATTATGCATGAGATTTTCCCCAGGGTTAGAATCTCCTTCTGCCAGCGTCGGTATACATTTTATTTCGCTGACAAACGTTTAGTAGCAATTTTCTGCAATACAATTTATCACAGCCATTCGATGTCTGCAATATTTCTCTCGTTCCGCTGCTATTTACGAGGAATTTCATTCGCGTTCCAAATATTTCACTCGATTATTTCCCAGGCGTAAAGTCCACGGCAATTTAATGAAACATTTCACACGTCTCTGCCATCGTACAATCTGAATTTTCTGGGACATTCTTAGGATTATTAATATTTCAGTGCTGGAAAATTGACCGCAGTTCTAGAACTCGAGTCCCTGGTGGGATTTTCCCCTCACATCCGTTCTTTTCGGTTTTATTTTTCGGCGTCAATGCGGGGTGCGAATTATTGAGCGGCAGAAGCTGCTTGAAAAGCTGAGTGCCAGAATTAGAGCTTGAGTGCTCCCGAGTACCACCGAGAGCTGTGTTCAAGTGTGAAAAGTGTCGCCCTCACTCGTCCTCATTTGGAGGTGCTCACATCTCGCACTGTTCTTCACATGACTTCCCATGGGAATTGTTCAACTTTCTCGCTGCTCTCCATATACCTTTCTTCAATTGGTGCTCTCACACTCGCCCCTCACACCACTTCTCTGAGAAGCTGTTCCTCTCCTCATGCTGCCTCTCACACGCCTTCCCTCAGGAGAGGCAGCGCCCTCACACGCCGTGTCAACACGGTGGCCCGTATACATTATCTACGATGCCTGCAAGTACATTTACTCCGAGTTTATAAGTGAACAACGTAATTCAGATGATGTCAGGGCATGTTCATGTCCACGGTTAATATTGAATTCCAATGTGACTTCAGTTTAGAAATTTGTAGGTTATTGATATTTGAAATTTTGCAAGAAATACGTTAACGGCCTCTGTATGTTACGGTTTGAAGCTTCTAACGCACAAATTTATCATTAGACCTAATAAATAATATATATTTTTCAGTCAACTTTAGAAGTTAATTACTTACAGGATCAACAGCGAAGCATAGTCTTGACGAGCCTCGTAAGGTCAAAAGTCAAATATTCGTTCCTTGACACAATATTTGCTAATTGGATGTTTGGAAATTACCGACAACATCCCACAAAAACATCGTACTTTGCGTTTTAAAAAACGCAGCCCAGTAATTAAAAGTGAAACCTGAGGATGATAGCTGACATTTTCATCCCTTGGCCGCAACAGGATCTAATTACGTCTTGAAAATCGTTTAATTTGAGCACGACGTCGTGGTCGATTAGTGTCGTCTTGGGGACATATAAGCGAGATCTGGCTTAGCCTTAGGTGAGAATATTATTAATATATAATAGACCCAAGATATATAAGGTCTGTTAATAAGGTCTTGCAGTCTGTTGATAACCATGACTTTTGTTCGTGAAACGAATAAAAATGTGCAAGGATATTCAGGTGCACAGTCTATATTTCTTGTCGAGATTATCAATGACATACATAAGAACATTATAATTAACATTATTTATTTAGGAGTTGTATTTTCTCGTCCTGAAGCAAGGATGAACTGAACTGGTTCATGCAAACACGGTATTAAGTATAGGGTCAAAATTCATTAATACTACGAGAATGCATAAAAAAAATTAAAATTGTTTGCATTTTACTTGCACGGCATCAGATTAATTGAATTAAAGAAATTAGAATGGAAAAACGTTACGTAATTAAAAAATGAGATAAATAATTCATGGAAAATATTTTTAATTCCAAAATTATGAGAATATATATGATTTTGGAATGTATTTTACCAGTAAAATATGAAAATTTGAAATATTATTTCATAAAGTGTGCGTTTATCCAGCGAGGATGTTTGTGCAAGCTGGGACGTAAATTCCAGCGATACAATTCGCAGAAATGTAGAGAAAGAAGAAATAAAAATATTAAATTGTCCAAATGTTATGAATAAAACAGTAGGAAAGAAAGTTACTATATCCTGAAGGAAACATTCACAACGTAATTGTAAGCTTTCAAAAGCGACGGATAAAAGTCCAAACTTCCCGGAGATAAAAAAAAGCAACAAACAAACATGAGATCAAAATAAATAATATACGTTTAAAAATTACTTTTTAAAGACAACACTTCCAAAGAATCCAGTATCTCCAATCTTACAGATGTACAATGAATTTCTCATGTATTAAATTTTGATTACAAGATTTGTAGCAGACAGACAGACAAACAGACAGACAAACAAGAAGTGAAGTTAAAGAGAAGTGTTGTAAAATAGAGCGAACCGAGGGCAACGATGTTCCCTCTGCAGAACACTAATAATAATTGGAGGGACGGTGCGTGCAGGTGCGATGATAACAACAGAACGCGGCGTGCAGGTGTGATGATAACAACAGAATGCAGCGTGCAGGTGTGATGATAACAACAGAACGGTGCGTGCAGGTGTGATGATAACAACAGAACGCAGCGTGCAGGTGTGATGATAACAACAGTACGCAGCGTGCAGGTGTGATGATAACAACAGAACGCAGCGTGCAGNTGCGTGGGGTGCTGCAAGTGCTGTTCACTCCCTCTTGTGGGAGTGGCATGAGTGCCTGCGTGGGGTGCTGCAAGTGCTGTTCACTCCCTCTTGTGGGAGTGGCATGAGTGCCTGCGTGGGGTGCTGCAAGTGCTGTTCACTCCCTCTTGCGGGAGTGGCATGAGTGCCTGCGTGGGGTGCTGCAAGTGCTGTTCACTTCTTCTTGCGGGAGTGAACAGTTCGAACTTTAATAGTGCGTAGAGATCGTGGTGTTACAGGAGTACTAGAACACGTGCTGTGTGTCTCGAATTTTTCCAGTCAGTTCTATATTTATTACTGGGTGTCTTAATTGAAGTGTTCCGGTGTGTGCAGGAATTAGCGCTGGGAGTCTTGAAAGTGTTCTAAAGTGTTCTAGAAGAGCCTCCTACAAATGCTTCACTAACGATCCTGCCGAGGCTAACAAGCAGCGCGCCAAGTTTCTTTTAATTGTGCGCCGTCGAGAGCAGGAGTTTGGTTAGAATATAATGTAGCGAGGCGCTGGGAGGCTGCTGGGGATATCAGCTGCTGGCGCTGTAATGAATGGCTGGGGATATCAGCCGCTGGCGCTGTAATGAATGGCTGGGGATATCAGCTGCTGGCGCTGTAATGAATGGCTGGGGATATCAGCCGCAGGCGCTGGAATGAAAGGCTGGGGATGTCAGCTGCAGGCGCTGTAATGAATGGCTGGGGATATCAGCTGCAGGCGCTGTAATGAATGGCTGGGGATATCAGCTGCAGGAGCTGTAATGAATGGCAGGGGATATCAGCTGCTGGCGCTGTAATGAATGGCTGGGGCTATCAGCTGCAGGCGCAGCAAAGAATGGCTGGGGATATCAGCCGCAGGCGCTGTAATGAATGGCTGGGGATATCAGCCGCAGGCGCTGTAATGAATGGCTGGGGATATCAGCTGCTGGCGCAGCAAAGAATGGCTGAGGATATTAGCCGCAGGTGCTGTAATGAATGGCTGGGGATATCAGCCGCAGGCGCTGGAATGAAAGGCTGGGATATCAGCTGCTGGCGCTGTAATGAATGACTTTGGTTATAACTTGCTAGCGAGGTAATGATTGGTAAGGAATATTGGCTAATGAGCCTCAATGAAACACATCCTATTTCGTTGGTCGCAGCAACATTTTTATATGGTGGTTTCCGTAGATGTGATTGGTGCTTTTGTAGTTTTGACGCTTTGAGTTGACCCAACAATACATATTCGCTACCTGGTATACTCTTACCTCAGCGCTTGTAATTTTTGTAGAATACGAATCTTTTTTTCTGTCGAGCAGTCTATTTAGATGGTTCATTGCAAACCAGCAGTCCATTGGCTCTGGCCATTGCAGATGGCTCACTGCAGGCCAGCAGTCCATTGGCTCTGGCCATGCAGACGGTTCACTGCAGGCCAGCAGTCCATCAGCTCTGGCCATTACAGACGGTTCACTGCTGGCCAGCAGTCCATCAGCTCTGGCCAATGCAGATGGGTCACTGCAGGCCACCTGTCCATCAGCTCTTGCCATTACAGATGGCTCACTGCGGGCCAGCAGTCCATCAGCTCTGGCCAATGCAGATGGCTCACTGCAGGCCACCTGTCCATCAGCTCTTGCCATTACAGATGGCTCACTGCGGGCCAGCAGTCCATCAGCTCTTGCCATTGCAGATGGTTCACTGCTGGCCAGCAGTCCATCGGCTCTGGCCATTGCAGATGGTTCACTGCTGGCCAGCAGTCCATCAGCTCCTGCCATTGCAGATGGCTCACTGCTGGCCAGCAGTCCATCGGCTCTGGCCATTACGCAAGAAGTTTCAATTCATCCATTCTGCGTAGGTCACCGCTCTCAAGCTCCGACTACCGGACCACGAACTACCTCTCCTCCGTACCGAGGACTATTTCGCACACTATATACTGTACCGTATACCGTATAGAACAAATTACCAAGAACTGTGTCGGAGTCTGTTCCATTTACAGCTCTCACACGTGTTATCTGCAAGTCACGATATCTGCAATCCCTTTCATACAAAACTCCTGAAACAGACTAAAGATGAAAATCATTCGCGTTGACTCGCCACAATTGCAGCATATAAGTGTGAAATCAGCTCCACTGGGCAGCGGGTGAGTTTAAAATCAGCCACAGGGCAACACGGAGGCAGGTTTATACGTCGAACTGTATTTCTTGGCAGTCCAGGCCTCGTGCCGGGCTTAGGCCTATCGGCTGTGCCACGTGGGATTTGTAAGCTATAGGATTGAAATAAATGGGCCTCTGCCCAAGGAGCGCTGCCCAGCTACTGAGCCACCCCAATTCCCAGACAATTGTATTCATTAACAATATTTCGAACAATTTTCCAGATGGTTTTACTTTGTGTGTTTCATTCAGTACCATGATATTACAGTATTCATCTTCCTTGTTGCATTTATTTATATATTATACATCATTTCTCGTGGTATCGCTTGTATTATTTGTCATACATGTTTCTCATGCATTCGGAAATAGTTGCCAAATTAATAGCTTGCGTTTTTCCAGCCACTAGGGGGATTTTTGTGCCCAAAATTTTGTGGTATTTCGGATGTAAAAGTTGTCATTACTTATGTATAACTACCAGCAATATTTACAACATTGCGGGGAGTGACACCAACGCTCCAGCATAGTTCCCCTACAGAACTAATGAAATATTAAAATACGAGCGCGCTGACATTTATCGATGACGATCGTTCTTAGTGGAACGCTACGCATATTGAATAAACGTTTTATTACAAACTCTTAAAGTAACTGATGGTCTCATTACTTTCTGTGGTAAAAATATTCAATCTTCATATTTGTTTTACGTCACGATATTTGTTAACTTCAGTTATTCTGCGGTTAGTATTCTATCATGTAGCCTTTCCCTAATCTTATTAATTCCGCGCAAAAATTTCCCTTCAATATAAACGCGATTCCAACATTAATTTAAAATTACAAGAAAAAAACGAAAACATTTGCATTGCAATTTCCCTGTGCAGCTCGTGCGTATTTTTCGTGCCTGTTTTACTGTAGTGCATTTTTACCCTCTATTACATCCCTCCTGCATCCTCCCTCAATCCTCCAGCATCCCTTCCGCATCCCTCCTGTATCCCTCACATCCCACACTGAAGCCAGATGTAGCAGTAGAAGTAGTAGATGGCTGGGAAGTAGAAGCAGATGATCGCTGGGAAGTAGAAGTGCATGATCACTGGGGAAGTAAATGATCACTGGGCAAGTAGAAGTAGATTATCTCAGGTGAAGTAGAAGTAGATGACCGCTGGGGAAGTAGAAGTAAATGATCGCTGAAGAAGTAGAAGTGGATGATCGCTGGGGAAGTAGATGTAGATGATCGCTGGGGGTAGTAGGAGTAGATGACCGCTGGCGGAAGTAGAAGTATAGATGATCGCTGGCGAAGTAGAAGTAGATGATCGCTGGGGAAGTAGGATTAGATGATTGCTGGGGAAGTAGAAGTAGTAGATCTTTGCATAAGTAAGTAGCTGTTCTCGCCCTGAATACAAGATGGCGCAGTTAAGTAGCAGCTTTAGGTGTTCACGCACGACCAGGGAGCTGCCTGCTGTTATTTATCAAGCCTGCTGTTATTTATTAGGCCTCTGGGGGCCTGTAAATTTGAATAGAAAGCGCAGCTTGTGTTACGTCGCCCACGCACTCACTCATTACTCAGTGTGAGGTGCTAAATGCAATTCAAGAACCTCTCGATGTTACCTCATTCGTTATTATTATTTTCTTTTTTAGTTCTTCTCTAATTTTTCCGTTATTTGTGTTATTCTGTTTCTTCTCTTATTTCATCAGTTCTTCTTGCCTGTTATTCTCTTTGTTCGAGTAGAATATCAACAGATGACACCAAAACACAAATGCTTTTCAATGGAATGAGTGATGAGGTGGAAAAAGTTTTATGTAAAATGGATGTTGAGATCAACTTGGATGTTTCTGCGAGGAATTATCCCGATGTGTGAAACTTTAATTTTGCTGAATGAAGCAAATTTGTTGCTTGTGATGGCCTCAAAGGTATAATATTTGGTTTGATTTGGCGCTTAAAGTAATGCCGCATTTTAAGGATTGCCGCAAAAAAATTCTGCTACAAGTTTATTTTATTTGCATTTTATACCAATTTGACGATATTTGTGAATATATAGTTTGATGATAACTGAAATTAGCTGATTTACGAAGATTGCGGTGTCATTGATGGCAATAACTCAAAAAGCCGTGTTTCTGAGACTAAACCTACGTAACAAACATATAAATTATAAATGATATTGCAAAACGGAAGACAAGAATTTCAAGTCAAGGAGCCAGCAATTTAAAGGAGATCTCTTGACGACGTTCTACTGACTTCTGGATCTTCGTCGCACTCTCGACCGTCTTCCTCCGTGACAACGAACGGCCACCCAGGCTGCGCGGTGTGTCGGTGGGCAGTCCACGGCTGTCTCTCTACGTAGAATAATCAAGAACTCCACTGTAAATCGTATATATGATCTATTATGCTGCTTATAATGAACATATTTGAACTATTGCGTATAGATTCTCAGCTCCTAAAGATTCAGTGAAGATCTTGAATTCAAACGAACTTGTGTGTTTCTCTTGAGACTTTTCAACAATCTTACATTGGTTCATTTGGCTCCTTATTGTCCAGGAGTCATTTGCAGAAGTAAGAATTCTATCAAGCGTGAAAATAATGAATGAAAATTCAATCCTGCACCGAAAAATTATTTTAATCATGTACCGTGGATTAAAATTTTACGTCGGTACATGATTGTGCCAATCGTGCGCCGACGAGTTTTTCCGTACTTTTACTTGTCCCGCGGCGCCTGCAATACATGATTGCTTATTGCATGAGAACCCGCTGAGATCCGTGCATGAGAAGCCGCTGAGATCCGTGCATGAGGTGCCGCTGAGATCCGTGCATGAGAAGACGCTGAGATCCGTGCATGAGAAGACGCTGAGATCCGTGCATGAGGTGCCGCTAAGATCCGTGCATGAGAAGACGCTGAGATCCGTTCATGAGGTGCCGCTGAGATCCGTTCATGAGGTGCCGCTGAATGAGGTCCGTTCATGAGGTGCCGCTGAGATCCGTTCATGAGGTGCCGCTGAGATTCGTGCATGAGGTGCCGCTGAGATCCGTGCATGAGGTGCCACTGAGGTCCGTGCATGAGGTGCCGCTGAGATCCGTGCATGAGAAGCCGCTGAGATCCGTGCATGAGAAGCCGCTGAGATCCGTGCATGAGGTGCCGCTGAGACCCGTGCATGAGAAGCCGCTGAGTTTGCCCTGCCCGCTGCTACTGTAGAGTCAGTGGGCATTACTGAGGCGTCAGCTGGTATCATTGAGGCGTCAGCAATTCGTACAATGATAACCTCAATCTCGGCTTGCAGTATAGTTGGGTTTTCTGCATAACATTTATCATTCACGCGTATCGCGTCTGTAAAACTTGTGTAAGAATTTGCGATAAAACCTATATTCAATGCAAGCCAAAATTATGAAGCTTTTCAGTCGAGCAGGTCGCTCTATAAAGTATTCCTGTATAGTCAGTGGAAGCTTTAGCAGGTCGCTCTATAAAGTATTCCTGTATAGTCAGTGTCCCTCAAAGACACTATAGAGTGTATTTTGCTCCAACAGCCGCTATTCCGCGGCAGCCTTTGCAGCTGGAGTGTTTCAGGCCGGCATTTAAGCCTATGTTTCACTCGCAGAGTTTCGCAGAAGCCTTGTATCCACCATTAAAACTTTTACAACTTACAGCTCTACAACTTTCGCCCATCTTTGCCGCCATTTTTCGACTCTGTTTTTTATCTTAGATCCGAGTTTTTCTGCTCGTTGCGCCGCCGCGGTCTAATTGAGTCTGAATACTTGCGAGCAGAGGCGCGAACATGGGGCCATTTATAGGCGTTGCATCGGCGGCCAACCACCGATCTTTCTTTGGCCGACCATAAGGCGCCCGTGTTCGTACAGTGCAATAGTGCCGGGAGTTTCTCTTCTAAATGAATAGAGTTTTGTTGCCGGTGATGCGCTGCTTACTCTAGTTGCATTTTTTGTTTTTGTTATGCTACCGTTTTAAAATTAACCAACTTATTCTTATAGTCTTGAAGTAAATGGATATGGTAAATTAAATTTCAAAAGAGATATTTAGAATTTTTGGTCACACCTTTTGATTGCATTCATATCTTCAATAGATATTAAAAAAATTAACTACAATATTAATTATTACATATTTTTGTGTTTGAACCATCTGTTTCTTTTTGCAAGTTTGGAGATAAGGTCTTGAATCCGCGCAATATTTCAATATTTGTAAACATTTACCTATGTGTTATTTTGGAATCTGGGACTGAATCCAGAAGGTATTTTCATAAAATTCTGAACAAATTCTAATTAAGTATTGGAAGTTCATCCCACGTAGAACAATGTTTCTATGTATATACGTGTACGAGGCCATACCGAATGGTTACATTGTATAGAATTAACACCTAGCAAGACGGCCCTCAGGCTCAGGGATGGCCATGAGCAGCGCTGGCTCGCGTATGGCGGCACATGAGGCGGCATTTACCTATATTTAATTTTCTTTTTGATGAAAATTCTCTAGAATTATTTTTGCTATTTCTTGGCCTCATCGTTTGTGCGTCAACACACGAATCTCGGAATGTATTTACACATGTAACAGTGATAGTGGATGATACCTACGAACTAACCAATCAGGCATTATAAATAAACGGTCATTCGTGCGCTGTAATTTTCCCGAAATTGTTTCACTGATACGAATTTAAACGAAACAGCAAACGCCGTTGGTGCCGTCGCATGAGGATTCCGGATTTTTGCATTTATTTTAATTGGCTCCAGCGGCCATAGAATTTCAATTTTACCGCGTTTTTCTTAGATTTGATTCGTGTCTGTCTGGCATAAAAAATTCAAACCTTAATTTAGAGCACTTCTGCATGAACATCCTAGAAACTTGAAATTTGGCATGCATGCTTACGCTGCCTAACAATATATTCAAGATTTGATCATCAGAAATAATAATTAAAATTTTTTTTTAGAAAAAAATGTAAAAAAAATAAAAATACAAGGTTCGGAATTGAGTTTTTCCTCGAACATCCAGACTTGCTAACCCTGGAAATTGATTTGAATTACTAAAATTAATAAACTAAAAAGTAGAAAATAAATATAGGTATATAAAAACATTTTTAAACGCCACGTTTTTCTGGTTTTTACAAAACTAAAAATAATGAAATAAAACAAATGAAAAAGCTTGTAAGAACCACGTTTTCTTAACGGACAAAAAAGAAAAACATTTACACTTACATAACATTTAAGTTATGTAAAATGTTCCGTCCACGAAAGTTCAGGGTAAACACACCATGCTCAGACAATCCTATAACACGAAAGTGCGGGGTAAACACACCATGCTCAGACAATCCTATAACACGAAAGTGCGGGGTAAACACACCTTGCTCAGACAATCATATACGTAACACGAAAGTTCAGAGTAAACACACCATGCTCAGACAATCATATAACACGAAAGTTCAGAGTAAACACACCATGCTCAGATAATCATATAACACGAAAGTGCAGGGTAAGCACACCATGCTCAGACAATCATATAACACGAAAGTTCGGAGTAAACACACCATGCTCAGACAATCCTNATTCTGAGCTTTAATATAAAGCTATTCCAAGACGTAGGATACGAATATTCTGAGCTTTAGTATAAAGCTATTCCTAGGCGTAGGATACAAATATTCTGAGCCGTAGGATACAGCTATTCTGAGCCGTAGGATACGAATATTCTGAGCCGCAGGGTACAGCTATTCTGAGCCGAAATATTCTGATCTTTGACGACCTTTGCTTCTGGATGCGCCAAAGACACCATCCTGCCCTGCAGGAAATTTTATTGGGAATTATACTGCACTCGGGAAATGCCTGGCTGAGGGACAATCCTGCGCTAGTTGGTATCGCAAACTCGGAAAAATCGGCGGTATCCTGCATGCTGTGGAATCGAACACACACCTGCGTCATGCTCACATGCGTCCTTCACGCAGCATGTCATCCTCACGCCGCATGAAATCCGTAATTACGGATTTTGCTACGGACTATTGACTTTCGATTTAACAATTATTTTTTGAGTCGACAATCCGAGCCATTGACTTACTAAGCCAATATTTTTTTCTCTTATCAGTATATTTGTTAAAGTTAGTGTGCGCGTTTGAAGCCTGACACTACAATTATATAGTAACAGTTGGGGCGCGTATCCAGGATACTCATTGTGCCGGGGCAGTTAAGCTCCATATCCAGAAACTTATCTTTTCAGAGATATTACCAAGACCTGAAAATTTCTTTTTAGTGACAGAATATTGAGGCATTATAAAACTGGAATGAAAAGAATGGAACACAAATTTATATTGGTTTGGCAATTTATGAACAAAAAATTCAATCTGAAATACGTAAAATACATTTTCCTAATCTTGAAACGATAGTAATTTGGGAATCGCACCTGTTATGCTGCGTGTGACTTCGAATTTTCTATTTTGGAAGATATGAGTCTTATTAAAACTGGCGGAGCTTGGAATTTTGAGAATAACGGGATTGTGATTTCAAAAATGCATTTATATCAAGCCTAGGCAACGGTGGGCCAACCTAGACTGATATAAATAGATATAAATGAAGAAGATATAAATATGGAAATGTTTGTAGAAAAGAAGATATAAATGAAGAAGGTTGATTTTGAGAGAGGTGTGAAGATAATTTTGCCGAACCTGACTGACTATGGATGGAGGCGCAACAAAGAAAATAATGAAAGACACAGTCTGCTTACGGCATCTTGCATGCATTGTCATAATACCATGACAGTGCCGCAATACCATGACAGGACCAGAATACCATGACAGGACCAAAATACCATGACAGGACCAGAATACCATGACAGGACCAGAGACCAGAATACCATGACAGGACCAAAATACCATGACAGGACCAGAATACCATGACAGGACCAGAATACCATGACAGGACCAGAATACCATGACAGGACCAGAATACCATGACAGGCCTAGGCTGTGTAGGCTGACAATTCAATTTCCTTGCGCCTGGCAAAAGACAAGCGCTCGAGCGAGCCTAGCATGCGTAACGAGACGCCTGAATGTGATGCCTGCATACTCGAATGTGAGTCTTGCATAGTTGAATGTGATGTGGACATTTCAATGTGATACCTGAATACACGAATGTGATGTCTGAATATTCGAAAGTGATGCCTGAATATTCGAATGTGATGCATGGACATTTAAATGAGATGTGGAACGTTCCTCCTACATGGGCATGTCTATTACTTGAGCATTTGTCCGTTAAAAAAATTACTTGGGCTTCCTTCGTCACATGGGTAATTAAATGTAATTCCCAGTCTCGTGAATGCTATTAATGGACACTCAAATGTGATGCAAGGTTTCAATGGTATAAGATACCTGACTCCTTGGGCAATAGAAAATAATTCTTGGATCTCAACGTGTGTTATGCAGACACGTGTATTTTACACACGAGTACTTGTTGGTGATACCTGGGGGATGATATATATTACTTGCATTCAAGGTTCACTCATGTACCTAACGTGCTCATTAATTAAATATGATACTTAATGCGTTACCACTGTTTCAACTTCACTTATTTCGCTTCATGCCACTCAGTGGCTCAACTCGTTTATTCTTTTTATAAAAATTCAACCCATTCACTCAGCAATTACTCCACTCGGGCACTCCTTCACTTTCATGACCTTTCTAGCAATCCCCCCACTCCATAGCCACCACTCCACCATCACTCCACCACCACTCCACCACCACTCCACCACCATTCCACCACCACTCCACCACCACTCCACCACCACTCCACCACCACTCCACCACCACTCCACCACCACTCCACCACCACTCCACCACCACTCCACCACCACTCCTCCACCACTCCACCAACACACCACCACCACGCCACCACCACGCCACCACCACTCCACCACCACTCCACTACCACTCCTCCACCACTCCACCACCACTCCACCACCACTCCTCCACCACTCCACCACCACTCCACCACCACTCCACCACCACTCCACCACCACCTGTCTCTTATACACATCTAGATGTGTATAAGAGACAGCTGTGGTGACAGCCAGCAGCGTCATTATCTTTAAGATATTAGCGCTGCTGTGGTGACAGCGCTCGGCGTTGTCCTCTGCTGTCATTACCGCGTGTAGCTGATAAGCCTTATCGCCTACACGCGCTGGCCTGACACGCAGGTTGCATTACACGCGCTGGACTGACACGCTTCAATGTGTCACCAGAATCGCTTCGTTCAACAAGTTTTCGTCGCTATTGAGTTTCACTGGCAGATTATAAAGCCACGTTGCAACGTTGAAGTGCATTGCTGTGCGCAACGTAATATTCCCTCTTTAATTCCCGTGCACAACACTCTCCTCTCCTCAAAGTATCTCATCTTCCTGCCGTGTATATTCCTCCTTTTTGCACCTTTCTTCATTGTTTACTTTGCATTCGAAACTCTAATTTGTGTACAGTACTCATTTCTTTCGCTTTAATCGCTATACACCTCACATTTCCCCGCCTCTCCCCACGACCCAACAATTGGGACGAGAAGCGTCCCTGACGCCCGTTCCACCGTCCCTATCTCACCACGTCCCGAACACCCGTCCCAGCGTCCCTATCTCACCCTGCCCCAAAACCCATCCCACCTTCCCTATCTCACCCTGAATCACCTCTCAAGTCTCCTCTACACACAAGAACGCTGCGCTTGCGCCACGTTTCATCTAATGAAACGGCGCACAATTTTCGTGTTTGCCTTGCAGCGCCAGCAAGATTTACGCAAGGCGGATTGCGAATCATGATTCCGCTGGAATTTGTGTCGAGTTCAGAGACCATGACGGCCGTGCAAATCCTGTGTGAGTTCGCGAGTGCTAACGACCCACGTGTTTTTTTCCTTTTGTATGTTGGGACTGAACTGGGATTGTTGGTGAGGCCTTAATTGTTGCTACTGTTATTGACGGCATTAGCGCTAACGTTGTTGATGAGGCCTTGTTGTTGCTGTTATTGACGGCATTAGTGCTAACGTTGTTGATGAGGCCTTGTTGTTGCTGTTATTGATGGCATTAGTGGCCGAGCTTCCTCGTAGGGTTGCCATTGTTTGAAGATTCTGCCGTCTTGTGATGATTGTGCTCGTTTCTCTTGAAGCTTCCTCATAGGAGTTTCATTTCATTCTCATTTAGGAGAGAAAATTTATAGTTAGGTAAAAAATAATTCTGATCATGTTCTCGAATTCTGTGATGAAAATTGGATGACGTATCTTTATACGTAAGACCTCGTTCATACAATTATTCAATCAATTTATTTCAAAGTTCGAACGAATAAAATTTTCCTTTGACGTAAATTATTCATGACCGCATCGAACTCCCGGACTATCAAAGCATTCCGTTCAACTAACATTCCCAGCACTCCGTTCAACTAACATTCCCAGCATTCCGTTCAACTAACATTCCCAGCATTCCGTTCAACTAACATTCCCAGCACTCCGTTCAACTAACATTCCCAGCACTCCGTTCAACTAACATTCCCAGCATTCCGTTCAACTAACATTCCCAGCATTCCGTTCAACTAACATTCCCGGCATTCCGTTCAACTAACATTCCCGGCATTCCGTTCAACTAACATTCCCAGCATTCCGTTCAACTAACATTCCCGGCATTCCGTTCAACTAACATTCCCGGCATTCCGTTCAACTAACATTCCCGGCATTCCGTTCAACCAACATTCCCGGAATTCCGTTCAACTAACATTCCCAGCATCCGTTCTTCTAACATTCCCGGCATTCCTTTCAATTAACATTCTATGCACCATTTTTAATTTATAATTTATATTCAGTCACGTCCACAGATGCGTCGCATTCTTTTTTATTTGATAAATAATTCGAAAGCTCAGAAAGTTTGAAAAGTTACTTCTTCTGACGGTGAAACAATCCACACGATCAGCGTCTGATCCGCCCGTCCTCCCCAGGAGCTGAACGCCTGCCAAATCCAGGCTAGAATTAGAGCCTCGATCGTCTTACGGCACCGACAGATGCGAGATAGAAAATATCATAATACTGTTCTGGCATAATATTGGTTCATCATCAGACATAATCCTGCTGTAATATCAGACGTAATCCTGCTGTAACGCGAGACTTAATCCTGCTGTAACACGAGACATGATCCAGCTGTAATATCAGACAAGATCCAACAGTAACATCAGACATGATCCTGCTGTAACAGCAGACATAATCCTGCTGTAACATCAGACATAATCCTGCTGTAACATCAGACATAATCCTGCTGTAACATCAGACATAGTCCTGCTGTAACATAAGAATCCTACATAGACTCCACGACACGCAGGGCCGCCTCATATAGGCGCCTCTCTTGCCTTGCTTGCTGTAAGATGCCTTCCTGTTGGTTGGCCGCCGAAGACGCGCCTCTTGCGGCTCTCGTTCACACGACGCCACAATGTCTATAGGAGGTCATGCTTCAGCCTCGCCTTCGTTAGCGGCCGACACAAGTTCTTTATTTCGGTGCCTCGCGATAACCGTTCACAAAAGTCCGGAAATCTTTGGTTGCTGTGAAGTCACGCCCTCAGCATCCATGTTTTCTTCGGCGGAATTTAATACCGCAGCTCCGAAATTGACAGCTTCCGTCGCACCGGATTTTTCAATTTGCTCCACATATTGGTGCTGCTACCGCCTCGGTTACACTCACTCTGTTACACTCTGTTACACTCTGTTATATTCTGCTACCCTCCCTCTGTTACACTCTGATACGCTCTGTTACCCTTCCTCTTTTTCTCTCCCTTTGTTACCTTCCCTTTGTTACACTCTGATACGCTCTGCTACCCTCCCTCTGTTACACTCTGCTCCTCGTCGTCTAATCCTCTTCCTCTGTTACCCTCTCTCTGTTGCCCTATGTTGCCCTCCCTCTGTTACTCTCTGTTACTCTCTGTTACCCTCTGTTACCTTCCTTCTGTTACTCTCTGTTGCCCTCTGTTACCCTCCTTCTGTTACTATCTGTTGCCCTCTGTTACCATCCCTCTGTTACTATCTGTTACCCTCTGTTACCCTCCGTCTATAACCTTCATGGCTCGATGAGGTCTGCGTGCAATACACGACCTGCCGCTCGTTGTGTTGTGCCTTCAAAGTTTCCGTTTCCTCGCCTGGAAGTTTCGAATATCTTCAAGATTGCCAATACCGCCATCTTTATTTGTTCGAGTGTCGTCAGTGAAGAGTTTTTTGTTGATTGCGAATCAGAAACTGGATATTCTCGTATATTTTAATTTTTTTCAAGTGAATTGTGCGATTGGAAAAGTTTTTCAAGTAACATCAATTTTATTCATTAAAGAGTGATGAATGATAAAGCTTGTGGCATAGTTGGCACTTGGCATTACGTTATTTATACAACGTAATTAATGCTGATTTTTAGGTATTCATTCGAAAATTATCTTATCCAATAATTTTCTTGTTTCCAACAGACGCGTCCACCCATCCGAACAGCAACGTACAGCCTCCCTCACCCCCTCCTCCAACTCTCAACCTCTCGGCCGAGTACAACCCCTTACTGCCCTCTAACTCCTCAAACTCCACCAACTCCACCCCCAACAACAGCTCTCCCCCCACCATCCCTCCAACACTTCACTCCAACTCATCCTCCTCCAGCATGTCGCGGCCCAATGGTAGGATGGTACACAACCCACCTCCTCTGCCCACTCACATCAAGTCCAGTCCAGCACATCACTATCACCAGCCCACCAGTCCCCAGTATCCAGCACACGTCCAGTCCTCGGGACCAAACCAGCAGTTCGTGCCAGGCAACACGAACCTGTCGTCCCTGCACGACGAATACGAACCTGGGACTCTCGTACGAACCCCGTCTGGCAACCTCTACATCCCGTCAGGTGAGGTGCTGATGTTGTGGCAGCTACATCCCGTCAAGGGAAAATAATATCATAAGGCAAGATCCTCATCAAGTTGCGGTAAATATGAACTATCATGTAAATTGCAAAATTTTTTTCTCGACAATTTGGACTCTACATGGAAATTGGTGGCCCGCACTTCCATTATTGCACATAATTCAATCCAGTTCCCCAGTGTTATATTTATTCACATTCGTAAGTAATATCATATACTTGGGATTATTTTCAAAATAAATTATTGATATTTATATAATATACCTCCACTCTCCCTCCT
The DNA here is from genome assembly GCF_000764305.2 of Hyalella azteca. NCBI lineage: Eukaryota > Metazoa > Arthropoda > Malacostraca > Amphipoda > Hyalellidae > Hyalella > Hyalella azteca. The sequence goes on from NW_025942630.1 coordinate 193,931, forward strand.
CAGATGATGCCTAAGGTTTATGTAAATGTAGATGCACTAAAAAAATGTACGAGACATTCATTTTGTAGAAAAATATTAACACTTTCTCATAAAAAAAAATATTCTGATAAAAAATATTGACAAAGTGCAGACGTTGAACTGAAAGGCTGTCTTTCCGAACCAAACTGGGTCAGGGTGACCTACACAGAAATAAAAAGTGCATCACTATTTTGACAAAGTCATACTCATTGCTCTGAGTGTAGATTGGACATACCATCGCTGCTTTCACGCAGAGATAACGGATATCTCGAAACAACCCAACACTGTTGCCAGCCTTGTTCTTATTCTGTTTACGTCATTTCCAATAATTGTCTTCAATTTTTACCCAAACTATTTGATGAAGCCGGTGACTTCAAATGATGTAATGTACGCAGAGAGTCTAAAATTGAAAAGTTTACTGTTTGATATTTATTCTGTTTAATATGAATGATGGTAAAACGTTCAAGGGCGATGGTATAAGCAATCTGCCTGCTGCTCGAAATATACAATCTCTTACAATTAGACGGCGACCACGAGCATAGAAGAGTCTGAATTCTTATATCACTTTATCCATGATATTTTAATTTCTTCAAAATTACCCTCAAAATGTTAAAGGAATGCACATGTGTTTTTTCTAAATTCAATTTCGTAAAATGTGTAACTTGGTTAGGCTGGAAACAAGTGCCCATGTTTGCATTAATTCCGTACCTGCAAATTTTTAAATTCGACAGCATTATAGGGTAACATGGGGCAGCGAGCCCACTGCGGGTCATGGGCCCATAGCGGGTTTCTCGCTAAGTATGGCAGATATTGGTCCGTGTTCTCATTCATCAAAAATTTAGTTTAAAAAAAGTGGGGGGCGCGCTGCCCCACGTTGCCCTACCCTACAACCAAAACTGGCTTGAAAATCCAGCATCGAATGAACATGAAACGAATATTCTTAATGTTGATCCAAAGAATAAGTGTTAGTCAGAGATATGAACACCAACGATAGCTGAACACAAGCGTTATATAAAGTTTACTCTACACTCTGATACCGCGAATAAGTCTACGGAGTCCGGGATCGCATACCGACAGGTAGAGAATTTGCTTTCTTTGGCCGGCCAAAGAAGTGTTTGGCCAACACTCGTAGAGTTGGCGTCCGGCAGCAGATCTAGTTAGCTGATTATTGCCAGATCACTGGACTCAATTCTGCGAAAATTTTAAGTGAATTTGTTCAGCGGTTCCGTACGCTAGAATGCTTTTTGAATTTCGCGAGATGATTTGGGCGCAGATATTCTCGGGCCAGCGCGTATATCAGAGAAATGAAGATGGATTTAATCGGATGAAGAATTTGCGGAATCAAGGAAACTGAATTTATTGATCATCTACTCGATAAGTCGACTGTGTTTGCAAAATTTGGTATTTTTAAATTTTTATATTATGATGACAATTTTCATGACAGCATGCCGGTAAATTGACTATTCACTTCGGTTTTGAGGTTATATAAGTATAGTCTAAATTCATTATCAGATTTTGAGACTATACTTGATTATCTCAGTCTTCTTATTTAAATTATCATTATATATATTTAATCTCTATCTTCCAATGCACTTTGCATTGACAAGATGCTGTAATTTCTTGCTAATCCGTTCCATTTCTAATATTTCTTTTCACTTTGCTCCATCCTCAGCGTAATGAATACCTAACAAATTACTACTCATAACAGTAATTCTGCAGTCCGATTAATTCATGCTTTTATTCTGTACAAAATATATAGATATTCGTTAACACAGCGAGCACGATAAGAAAACCTGAGTAACGCGTGCAAGACCCCAACTTGCCTCATTACTGCAGCGATTATCCTCAAGTAACCTTGCCTGAACCTTTGGCTCGGTCTGAACTTCTGCTTCAGTCTTAGCCCTCGCCTAAATCCGAACCCCCGCCTCAATCCGAACCCCTGCCTCAATCTGAACCTTTCAGATCAATCTGAACCGAACCTCCGCCTCAATCTGAACCGAACCCCCTCCTCAATCTGAACCTTTCAGATCAATCTGAACCGAATCCCCGCCTCAATCTGAAGCAAACCCCCTCCTCAATCTGAACCTTTCAGATCAATCTAAACCGAACCCCCGCCTCAATCTGAACCTTTATCCGAAACCCCGAGTTAATCAGCGGCCCCGCCTCAGTTGCTCCTTGACTTGGTCTGTGTAGTTTTGCTGCGTTTCACCGGCCGCTGGAATCAAGCGCTGATGCAGCTGGGCCTCCCTGCGACTGATTGGCCTCCCAGCTGCTGAATTGGTCCCTGTGAGCGAGTTCCATAAGATATGGTGCTTTGGATGTGTTCTATACGAGCTCGACGTTTAGGAATGTAGTTCAGGCCATAAGAGTTGAAAATGAGATTAGACGTAAAAATGCAACGGCAGAATTGATATCTCGAGTGGAATGTAACTCAAAAATTTTGTGAATATTGAACCAAGTAATTTTAAATTAGTAATCCACCTCTTCGTTCTATTCCTCGCGCCGTCGCTTGTTTACTTCGCGACCTCAAAGCGCAGCGCAGCACGCGATGCTGGGGCGATAAGCTCCCCGGTCCCATGTGGGGCTGAAGTGGCTTGTTGAAATTTAGCTGCCATATTCTCCAGGTACAGTTAAAATACCCTGCTGATAAAGGTACCAGTTACTGCAACACGAGTACCAGTTACTGCAGATATATCATACCACACGCAGTACAGACCTAACGCTCCACAAAAAGGGATGTTCTGTTTATGTTCTATATGTGCCTTCAGTTATTTGATTCTGATCTGAAATTGTGCAACGATTGCACTAGAGATACTGTAGCTGCACGCTTGGGGATACTGTAGCTCCCTCATGCCGCAACGGTGCCTGTAGTACATGGTAGCGGTGTCTGCAGTACATGGTAGTGGTGTCTGCAGTACATGGTAGCGGTGTCTGCAGTACATGGTAGTGGTGTCTGCAGTACATGGTAGTGGTGTCTGCAGTACATGGTAGTGGTGTCTACAGTACATGGTAGTGGTGTCTGCAGTACATGGTAGTGGTGTCTGCTGTACATGGTAGCGGTGTCTGCAGTACATGGTCGGGTCGTCAACCGGCCTACAATTGAAGCGGCCGTCGGGCCGACTATTTGGCTGCGGGCCCGCTGGCCCGATGCATGTCCCGGCGCAGAACTTCCTGCGCCGTCGCACGGGTTCCATAAATTTAAGCCAGGGGTCTTTGAAGGGCCAAGGCTGGCAATAAAGCCGGGCCCAGCTAACATATTGCGCTTTATATTCCAAGCTTTTGCATCCAGCGCCGGCCTACTGCCGAGACAGCGAGCGCCGCCACCGCTTCCTGATCCAGCGTCTACGATTAATTTTTTCGAGTTGTTTAATATATTTAATGGCTACCATTTATTATTTAATTCATAAATATATGTATAAACACTCTAGAATTGTACACATTTCTCTTTCAACTGCAATGAGACTTTAACTTACCATGAAATTCCGCAACGTTTTTTTTATATTAACTGTTCAGGTTCTGACGTTCTGTCAAGGTTTGACATAAACATTCTATAACGTCATTATGTCACATAATCTTATAAATATTCTATCACGTATCATCATTCTATAAAATTCGGTCATTTTACTGGGCCCACGATGAGACGAGCGATGTTGTTGACATCGCTGCCTCTTCTTCTGATTTACTGACTTCCGAGCTGCAGAGTTTTAAACTTTTTGATGGGATATTGAGGCTAGCTGTGCGACGAGGATACTTCGTCATTCGATGATATTGAGGCTAACTATTATTATTATTATTAAATCACTGATGATGTATGCTTATGCATAGTTTATCATGATATCAGTAATGCGATCTGGCGATGAATATGTCGTTGACATCAACGTCATGTATGAGAGATTTGAGTTCACATTCACTTTTCAACGATGTAAATTGACTCATCTAGATGTTCGCGAATGTTAATTATACATTAATACGTTATTTTGGCTTTTGCATTCACTACACACCTCATTATCATGTTTTGATAGTCTCCCTAACTCCTTGGAGTGGTTAAGTAGTCATTCTCCCTAATGAGATGACATCTAGTGTATCTTTGAGTTCACTGTCGCCTTTAATGAGCGGCTGCTTGGTCTATAAGCTGCTAATGAGCTCACTGCTGGACACGCCTCAGTCAGCGTAAGGCAGTTGTAAAATCAAATCATGCGTTCAAACATTTTGATAATGCGCTAAATGCACGCGATAAAGTTCGCGTGCATGTGAAGGCATGTGTTCAAACAGTTTGGTAATTCGCTAAATGCACGCAATAAAATTTGTAATATCAAACCATGTGTTCAAACATTTTGACAATATGCCAAAATATGCAAAGTGACATCTAAAACTATGCCATACATCCAGGCAACACTTAATTATCTTTGGTAGGAAGTCAGTTTGCCGTCCCTGCATTTGCACTATTTTTCTTCCACGGAACTTAAAGAGAAGTCCAGGTTGACTTTCCATTATGAAGGCTGCGGTGAGTTTACCCGCGCTCATCTCAAACACTGCACCTGCAGGGTGACTTGGGCACCATATATCTTACTCACCGAGCTGAGTTACGGGTGACTTTGGGTGAATTGGGGTGAACACAAGGAGAGTTAATCTATAAAAGGCATATGCAGCTATCATCTTGGTCTTTTGAATGCTTTGAACGGCTTTGAAACCGCGGTAAAAGACATCAGCAACTTCTGTATTAATTTGTATGTTTTGACGTTACTATCCGTGGCAAACCATCGGCGTGCGAACTCCATTCGATAAAAATTCTGAACCGTTCGCGCGCATCGTATACTATGCAGGTCTTATGAAAAATTAATTATTAATTTGTAGTTTTCTCATAACTTTTCACCATTGTTCTGTCATTATCTGAGCCCCGTTACTGCCACGACCGCTTCGTGCAGCGCGCCTTAGTAGGCTACTAGGCGCCTACGCAGCTCCCTATATTAGAGGCGCCTAAACTGAACCTTACTAGCGGTGCCTGGACATCCATCGTGTATCATGACTAAAAATTTGGAATGTTTCGAGACGGTCAAAGCTTGGCCGGCTGACTGCCTAGACTGTCAGATCATGGCCGGCTGACTGCCTTGACGGTCAAAGCATGACCGGCTGATGGCCTAGAGCCCTAGACGGTCAAAGCATGGCCGGCTGTCGGCCTAGACGGTCAGAACGTGGCCGGCTGACTGCCTAGACAGTCAAAGCATTGCCGGCTGACGGCCTCCTATAACACGCCGATGATTTACTACAGGGTACATCTTACCCACCGCTGCTAAATTGTGTTCAAAGTAAGCCAATATGGCGGGGGCTCCCAGGGGGGCTTTTGGCCAAGTCGCGCGCCTCTATGTTGTCCTGCTAGGGATTATACCACTTGGTCTTGTGCTGGTGTGAGGGGTGCGGTGTAGCTTTGTTATAGCTGTATTACTGCTCGTGTTTTTTCTGGTTTTATAGTTGGCAAGATGGCTGCCCTTCAGATGTATTATTACTGATATTGTAGTGGCCTTATAGATTTTTTAGGTTTATTCCAGGTGACTGCTATAATAGCTGCTATTATAGCAGTCTTCCAGCTGCAATATAGCTGCTGTTGTGGCTGTATAATGTTAATGTGCTATATATATGTATATATATGTATATTATATGTATATGTACATATATATTAAATGTATATTATATGTATGTATTGTAACTGGAATTAGAGCGCCATAATTCAAGCGCTATAACTTAAGCAAATTTTTTAGGTGCCTAATGCTGTTATTATTACCTTCATAGCTGTATTATTATTCTATTTTTGCTGCATTATTGAGGTATAATAGCTGAAATTTGAGCTTTACTATAGCTGTTCTTTTTTTAGCTGGTAACTTGGGTAGGTTTTGCTATATTATTGCGATATTATAGCAGGTATTACTGCTAGTTTAACAGCTAGCATAAAATATGCATTATGCCTGGTTTATATCTAGGTTATATATACAGTGGGGGGGTACACAAACTTAACAGGAAAAGGGATTTAAATTATGTATAGAGACGCATAGTATTCAAAACTACTATCAAAAGAAATTAAGTTTCAATGCAACAAAAAACAATGCAACATGTTCACTTTTCGGACTTTTTTCTATAACCTTTTGAAAAACTATCGATATGGCAGAGTATAGCCAGTATAACAGTAGTACAACCTGTTATATATTGCGTTATTAAGGCTGTGATTGAAGTTAATGTAAGAACTGTTATAATAATTCGTATATATCTGGTGTTGCTGCGGTATTTAAGCCGTGCCCTACATGTACAACGACGGTCGTACGTGCGACCCCACGACGGCCGTATGCACGACCCCACGACGGCCGTATGTACGACCCCACGATGGCCGTATGTACGACCCCACGATGGCCGTATGTACGACCCCACGATGGCCGTATCTACGACCCCACGATGGCCGTATGTATGATCCCACGATGGCCGTATGTACGCCCCCACGATGGCCGTATGTACGCCCCCACGATGGCCGTATGAACGACCCCACGACGGTCGTACGTGTGACCCCACGACGGCCGGATGTACGACCCCACGATGGCCGTATGTACGACCCCACGACGGCCGTACGTACGACCTCACGATGGCCGTATGTATGACCCCACGACCGCCGTATCTACGACCCCACGATGGCCGTATGTACGGCCCCACGACGGCCGTGTGTACGACCCCACGACGGTCGTACGTGTGACCCCACGACGGCCGTATGTACGACCCAACGACGGCCGTACGTAAGGCCCCACGACGGTCGTGCTGCCGTGAGGCCGTCATGCTGAGGCAGCGCTCGAGTTGCCGGAGAACTGCATTTGCATGTCAAAGTGAGGCGCCGACCTTGTGACAGCGGCGAGGCAGAGCAGTGAGGCAGAGCAGTGAGGCAGAGCAGTGAGGCAGAGTAGTGAGGCAGAGCAGTGAGGCAGAGCAGTGAGGCAGAGCAGTGAGGCAGAGCAGTCAGGCAGAGCAGTGAGGCAGGGCATTAACTGGACCATAATCCCTATTATTCCTATTTTAGATACACTTTATGCCGAGTTGAGTTCCTGACAACGATATTTTGATTGCAATTTCGTGCTCGGCTGGCGTCCCTGACGGCATCAGCCACGTGGCTGAACAGCCACGTGGCTGAACAGCCACACACTGCGCTCAGCCATATGGACGAACAGCCACTTACTGCGCTCAGCCATATGAACGAACAGCCACTTACTGCGCTCTGCCATATGGACGAACAGCCACTTACTGCGCTCAGCCATATGGACGAACAGCCACTTACTGCGCTCAGCCATATGGACGAACAGCCACTTACTGCGCTCTGCCATATGGACGAACAACCACTTACTATGCTCTGCCATATGGACGAACAGCCACTTACTGCGCTCAGCCATATGGACGAACAGCCACTTACTGCGCTCTGCCATATGGACGAACAACCACTTACTGCGCTCAGCCATATGGTCGAACAGCCACTTACTATGCTCTGCCATATGGACGAACAGCCACTTACTGCGCTCAGCCATATGGACGAACAGCCACTTACTAAGCTCTGCCATATGGACGAACAACCACTTACTGCGCTCAGCCATATGGCTTGCTCTACCACAGATGTGATTTTTCTGATATGTTTCAGTGAAATTTGTGAAAATAATTTGAAGAAAAAATTATAAAAAAGATAAACCACTAATGATTATAAACGCGTTGTAAAGATCACTAATCAACAATGTGTGGTAATTATATAGTATTTTAATTTTGACATGTATATTAATAAACTAAAAAATGCATTGTATAATAGGAAACAAGAGGAAATTATCGAGCCGGTTAAAATTGTCTGGTTCAATTATTTACCGAACTATGCTTATTTTACCTTCTGAAAATGTAAAAAAATATCATAAAGTTAGCGTATCTGGACCTAACCTCAGAAAGATTATAAGACAATTGTAAAAATGATTTTGCAGCCCTATTTCAAACCTAACGAGGTTTGCGCAAAAACATGTCCGGTGATTAAAGAAAGAGGGATTCACGGAAACTTCCTGATTTGAATGATCAATAAAAATAAAACTAATATAGATATCAATACAATATAAATTTTATTGAAAAAGACATTACCCGAATTTTTGTATCACCTAGCTTTATATGTATATGACGTCGTACAAATGACGGCTCAATTTTCAATGCATTCAGTTAGTCGATTTTTGAAGTTCCGTTCTACTCGTAGAATCATATTGACGGGTATGTTGGCAATAGCTTGGCGTATGTAGTGAGGGGTAGGGTCAAATGAGGTAGGGTCATGACAATTGATTTAATAACTGACCTCTAACTTTCACACTTCCACTTGCCCTAAATGTGTCAACCCACCTTGCCTTTCATATAAAATACTTCCCTCCTTTCCTCTACAACGTCTGGCTGAAGTACATTTGGTGCGAAATACAAAATAGGAAGTTTTCGTGAATTACCTTGTATTAATTAGCTACGCGGTGAATCACCGGACGCATTTTTTGTCCGGATTTCTATTCCCTGTCCGATAATGTTTCCAATTTAGTCCGGATATTACAGGAATTCACACACATGTAGATAAAAATTATTTATTATATTATTATTATTATAAATTTATTCAATGAAATTTTATCGCATTACTGTTAAATGTATTTTAATGATGCCTAATGATGATCATCGCTCCCCACCCTCAGACGCGAAGGGGTCTACGCTGGACTACTCCTGCGGTCTGACAAGCCCTGGGCTGCACTCGCCGGTCAAATCAGACCATGCCAAAACCCTCGACGCGTGAGTAGCCAGACCTCAGGACTTACCTGGTTCGTCAGACCTCTTGTTGACGGGCTTCTCTTGCCAGACCCAAGATAATTTATAAATTGTTCAGCTAACACCTTTCAGGGATCACTGGTTCAGGGTAACTAATGAAGTGACCAGCAGTTCAGGGTAACTAATGAAGTGACCAGCAGTTCAGGGTAACTAATGAAGTGACCAGCAGTTCAGGGTAACTAATGAAGTGACCAGCAGTTCAGGGTAACTAATAAAGTGACCAGCAGTTCAGGGTAACTAATAAAGTGACCAGCAGTTCAGGGTAACTAATAAAGTGACCAGCAGTTCAGGGTAACTAATAAAGTGACCAGCAGTTCAGGGTAACTAATAAAGTGACCAGCAGTTCAGGGTAACTAATAAAGTGACCAGCAGTTCAGGGTAACTAATAAAGTGACCAGCAGTTCAGGGCAACTAATACAGTGGCCAGCAGTTCAAGGTAACTGATGAAATGACCAGCAGTTCTGGGTAACTAATGAAGTGACCAGCATTTCAGGGTAACTAATGTAGATGACAATAGTCAAATAAAAAACTATCAAAGTCCATGTCTATGCTAGGATTTTGAATACTGTAATGATCTTTCGTGCCGAGGTTAAATAATGATCTCGAGTTAACACAATTAATTTAATTTTGATGAAAAGTGAACACTTAAATTAAGAACATTGAACAGAACAAAGTTGACTTGAACATATGGGCATCTTTATAGGGAAGAGAACGATCTTTCTTCATATGCTAGGGCACAGCATAGTAGATGTTCGTCACAACACAGTACCAGATTATATATGCACAACACTGAATCTTCTTGGTAGCTTCTTGTGATCTTCTATCCGGGTTGACTTCTCCCTACATGAACAAAATCAAATTTACAATTAGTCTGGTAATTCCCTACTAGATATCTCACATTGTATCAACACACCAAATAAATGCAACATTGATAAATATCGACAGTTACACATACCTCTGCAGTTGTCTGAATTCTCTAAACTAGTCCTTGCTTTGATCCCACAACAAGTCAGCTCTGAATTCTCACACTGCTACGGGATCGTCAACACCTCAACTTATTCTACGTCCCACACATTAGTTACTATTGTTCTTATTCTCCCTCTGTTTCCCACAGTAGACCTGAATATTCAGCCAAGATCCCTACAAATACCAAATGCTAAAAAATGAGTTTTCTCCTCACTCATCTGAAATTTAAATATTTCATTGCTATAAAAAACATAATTTATATCCCCTTTCAAAATATGAAATCGTCACCGCAGCACGCGTTCAGAATAGTTTTGGTAATATCAAGTTAGGTTGAAGTGAGCGCTCCTGCTGCCGCTCTGTTCAGGGCACTCTCTTGAATTGCTCCTACGCTGGTGAGGCTACATGGCCTTCACCATTACACCGTTCATACTGACTGCTATAATTATAATATTAATAATAGTTAATAATAATAATAATATCATTACTATTATTATTATTACTGTTATTATTATTATTAAAACAAAACTGCTCTAATTATTTATTTCAATATTTGCTATAAATGCACTGCAATTCTTTGAAAAATGTCTTCCTGATGTAAAGAGCACGCAATAACAGGTGCAAGTTTAATAAATTCCAATCAGTTGAAACACAGCATCGGAATCTTCCTTTGCGTCTCAACGAAGGAGAATTAACCACGACCAAAGACACTTAAATCTTCATCGACTTTTCCGTAGAGTTTTGTGCTCCTCATCTTGCGTTGAGTGGGTGAGTTGGATGTACACCTCATCATATATTGAGGCGAATGAAAGCATAAATAAATTATGATGTGTAGGTAACTAACTGCCAATGTGTAGGTAACTAACTGCCAATGTGTAAGTAATTAACTGCCGATGTGTAGGTAACTAACTGTCGATGTGCAGGAAACTAACTGCCCGATGGGTAGGCAACTAACTTCATCGATGTTTAGGTACGTGATTTAGTCTATATGTCGGTAAACACGACCCCAACGAACGGTTCTCGTTCATTTTTCATTAGACTTCTAAAGTTCAATCTAAAGGGCACTTTCCATATCGTGCAAATCGTCTATTATACAACGGCCATCCCGAAAGTGAAGAGCCCAATCAACGTCGGCCGACCGACGGCCGCCGTTCGGCCGCGCCTGCTACGGCCACGGCCGTAAATGTTAAGAGTCTTTGTTGTTCGTCAGACCGCTTCCATCCATTGTGGTGACACGTGGCATTCAATGTTAACTTCGAAGAATTTCTGGATGAACTTTATAAACTTTCACATAGTTACCACGTGAGTAATTTCAGAGTCTGTTCCCTGTTTGTTGCATCGTTAACATTAATTGCACATGACTAGTTAATTAACAAACTAGTATCGTCAAAAGATGCAACGACCTTTTCAATCTCATAAACTATACTCATGGTAAATGTCGGGACGACTGCTAATCCCGAATTTGTTCAGATGTCCGAACCATGAATGTTACTTGCATTGAATATTCATTAAAAAATTTTTCCAGAAATGCGATTAAAAAATATAATGTATATATAAATCTATTTTATTATTATATTCATCATTCAATTTATTGTTCCAGTTAGAAGCGAACAAAATCCGACAATCGTCGGCTATCCTTCCGGCGATTCTAAATCTTCCATAAATAATAATTCGTAGGCACTCTCTGGGCTCTAGATTTGAAGAAAATATCACAACTTCACATTGATCAAGTTAAGAAGAAGAATCATTCTCTTGTCTATTACACACAAAAACAAAATATAATCAAAAGTTTATTCGAAGTAAAATTATTTCACGTTCAGTATTCAAGTCTTCGTTGAATAACATGTATACTTTCTATTCCATTTCGCTATTCTTGTTTCCAAAACGAAGCTGAAAAAGAAGTTAGATTCCTGCGAGTCTGTCAGTGGCAGCTTTGGCTTTTTCTCGCCTGGGAAATGCCACTTTTTCGGCAAGTTTTTTTTAGCTTGCTGATTAGGTTTAACAGCCATATGGCGTCTGCTGAACAGCCATGTGTGCAGGGCTCCACACGCCACACCCGCCAGCCATGTCCTGGCAAAACAGCCATGTGTGCGGGGCTCCACACGCCATACCCGCTAGCCATGTTCTGGCAAAACAGCCATGTGTGCCGGGCTCCACACGCCACACCCGCCAGCCATGTCCTGGCAAAACAGCCATGTGTGTAGGGGCTCCACACGCCACACCCGCCAGCCATGTCCTGGCAAAACAGCCATGTGTGCAGGGCTCCATAGGCCATACCCGCTAGCCATATCCTGGCAAAACAGCCATGTGTGCAGGGCTCCATAGGCCATACCCGCTAGCCATATCCTGGCAAAACAGCCATGTGTGCCGGGCTCTACACGCCATACCCGCTAGCCGTGTTCAAGACATGTTCTTGAAGACCAACGCCATTTAATTTCTACTGTTACATTTTCCTTTCTTAAACGTTCGAAGTAAACAGTCTACTTGAGTTAAATCATTCACATTTAATCCATCGTTGAGGCCTTGTGAATGAATACAAATTTCCAAATTTCTCGAATATATATATTAATTTCCAGGTCTCTCAGCGAAAATGGGAAGTTCTCATCTGTTAAATCATCTTCTGTAGAATATTTCTCTTCTAGACTAGTTTCTGTAGAATATAATGAGGCAACATAAGGCAGGTAGGTATGATGGGCACAGGATTAAAGCAACATGAGGCTGGCGAGGCGGCTATGCTAACCTCCATGAGGCGTGAGGCAGACCCAACATGATTCATTACCACCGCGAGCGGCGGTGTTTACCCGCCGCCCCTGGGCAAATACTGCGAGTGTCGGCCAGAATGAGCCTGAAATATACACTAGCAATGTTGCTCATGGCGGGGACGGGCGTCCACATGGTGGTGGGCGGCCATATGGAGGCAGACCTTCATTGTGACGATGGTGTCCATATGGGGGCTAGGCTCAGATACACACAGTGAGCTAAAATGTGTGGTAGTTAGAGGATAACTTAATGTAGTGAATTAGGTGAAGGCAAGCATGTGAATATGATGAATCAAGGCAGGGACTGTGGGTGTGATGATGCAGCTGTTGCTCTGGTGCAGCTGCGCGTTGCACTTATGAGCTGCATTCATAGTTAGCAGTTATGAGCTGCATTCATAGTTTGCAGTTATGAGCTGCATTCATAGTTAAGCAGTTATGAGCTGCATTCATAGTTAGCAGTTATGAGCTGCATTCATAGTTAGCAGTTAAGAGCTGCAGTTCATAGTTAGCAGTTATGAGCTGCAGTTCACAGTTAGCAGTTATGAGCTGCAGTTCACAGTTAGCAGTTATGAGCTGCAGTTCATAGTTAGCAGTTAAGAGCTGCAGTTCACAGTTAGCAGTTATGAGCTGTAATTTGCATTGGAGTGCCAGGGCGCTGCAGAGGCGGACTGCTGAGCGCCTAATTGAGATGACGCCTGGAGCGGCTATGAGAGCTCCTGACGGCGCCTGTCAAGCCTCATTAGTGGCACTCGCTGCCATTCTTCTGCAGTGCCACCCGCCTACAAGTCAGCCCATGCACAGTGCCACTCGCAGTGCCACCTTCCCACTGTGACTAAAAAATTATTTTCTTCTTGTCCACAGCTACCGGCAGCATTTCACTGCACAAGCTTCACTTTAATTATCAATGAATGAAGCAAAATATTATTATTGATGATATATTATAATATATATAATGACATTTACGTAAAAATTAACTGATAAACATTTTTTTCTCTACTGATCGCCAGCTACCACAGCCACTTCAGCACCGGTCTGCCGGGTGTGGCGGGGCGCCACAATTTGCTGCGTGGCACCGCGTCGCCGTCCCACCGCTCACTGAGGGGCCTGGCTGGCGGGGGAGCGAGTGCTGGCGGGTTGTGCGGGGCAAGCGGCGCCAGTGCCGGTCGAGGCTTCAGTAGAAGAGGATGTCTATCTGCGTGCTCATGGAGGTGTACGGCCGTCATATTCATCTGTATCAGCTGTTTGCTGTGCTCCTTACTCGGTTTCGTGCTTGGTGAGTAATGAATTCTTCAGTAGTTTTAATTAAATTTACTGATAACTTGCAGGCTAGCTAGGAATTTATAATTTCTGATTGTTTGTAATTTCGTTGCCCCACTAATCCGAATAAAATTAAGTTATGCTTAAAAAAAATTCTTACATAGAACACGAAGCAGCCCCAACAGCCCCTATATACAATATCCCGACACGATAAGTATCCTGGATACGCGCCCCAACAGCCCCTATATACAATATCCCGACACGATAAGTATCCTGGATACGCGCCCCAACAGCCCCTATATACAATATCCCGACACGATAAGTATCCTGGATACGCGCCCCAATAGCCCCTATATACAATATCCCGACACGATAAGTATCCTGGATACGCGCCCCAACAGCACTTACGTATTTGTGGTGCCAGGTATCAAGCACTTACAATATCTGACAAAAAATATAAGATGATTAAAATTCCCCTTGAAATAATATCTTGTCATTTTTTTAATTGCTCATACTTCTGCTAAATTAGGTTAGAACGTACATCCTCTGTGATTATCCTCGAAATAAATTACTCAATCCTATGTCTTCTGCAAAGTCGAAACTTATATTGGAACTAGTTGTGAATGCATGATCAGCATTGATATATTCAATTTTGTTGCCCACTATTTTGTGAACAGAAAATTATTCAAGTCGAGCTTATCCATGCAGAAATATTTACAATTCATGCTGAGCTCCGCGTTAAAGTCTACGGATTTGCATTCAAATGTATCAGTATCTTTTTGAATTTATATAATTATATCGGAAATCGTATGCTAAAGTATTGTATACCCTCACATCCCCTCACGTCCTCTAACCGTAATAATATTCTCATAGGCCTCATTAGCGAAGCCATAGGATTTTTTTGCGCGGTGGGGCTGGCCTGGGGAAGAAGTAGCGACCGCAGGCTGAGGAATAATGATGTTGTCTTGCGGCCGCGGGGCCAGCGACGAATATTCGGTGACGATCCCAAATAGCGGTGGCGGGCTGACGGTGGCTCACGAATATGGATTAGATAATATTGACGGATGCTGTATGGAACAAAATATGCAAATATGGCTCGGAAACTATACAAATAAGGCTTGGTTAATACCAATGAAATTGGCTTGGACAATATCGACGAATAATATACGGCTTTAATACTGTAGATGCGCAATAAATATATATTACATAATTTCCTGTTATTCCGTTTGTCAGTTTGTCCTGTTGTCCGTTGAATTTGGCTTTATATTCGGTGCGTCGAATATGAATGCATTCTGAAGCCGATATCCATTATTCATATCGTTCGTTAACCATTCCAAGCTTACCATGACGCATGCGCATAACTAGGGCCGCTAGTTTTATCTGATTTTACTTTATCTCAGACGTTCTTTCCATATTTTGAGAAGATACATCGCTTTTATATCTACCGAATTAAAATGTTCGTTCCAATATGCGACGGCAGTATTTTTCATCTATTCATTGTAGATTTGTCATACCATCGAATCATCGGCTATTTATTAATGCAAAAATATCCGTCACTTTGTCTCATTAAGTTTTGATGCCATGTAAGGTAATCTGTTCATTCGGATGCTGCACTTTTGATAAGAAATGGCCACTGCCACGTTCTTATCAGCTCACTTGCCGCACTCCTGTCACATTTCCGGCTTGCGCCCTGCCCGTTTCGAGCCGTCGAGCCGCGGGCTGTGGCATTCCATCACGGCGCGATGCCACATCAGCATAATGCATCGCGCCGCTCCAGCCATCTTTGCATGCCACCTGAATAATCCATGGCTGCCACATGGCAATTGCTCCAAACGCCACATTACCATGTTGACCGCATGCCATGGCAGCTTCACAGCCCAACATGAGGGAGATGTTCTGCACCTTGAGAGCATTCCAATCTTGAGGAATGTTGGCCAGTCGCAGTGTGTAACGGGACTCTTATGAATGATGTTACAGCGGTAACAAGATGGCGCTACAACCGTAACAAGATGACGTTATAGCCGAAACAAGATGGCGCTACCGCCGTAACGCGATGGCGCAAGAGCCGTAACAAAGATGGCTCTAAAGCGCTAAGAAGATGGCGCTACAGCCATAACAAGAAATACGGTCACATTTCCTGGCCGTTATGCAACTTGAAGGCCGTCCCACGATACGTAGTGGCTATCATTATACAACGCCACGGCCGTGACAATGAGACGCATTACAGCGCGATGACATCATGGCCGTGACCGTGTGAGTTACGGCCTCGTCACGCCGTCCGCGCTGCCAATTTCACGGCTGCTGGCCGTCTTGTGATGACTCATCCTGTTCCTGAGAGCTCGCTGATCCTTCTGATCACGCGGATCCAGCGGATTTATGATCACGATGATTATGACCAGATTATTTACTAATAATTTACAGAGTAACATGACGATGGCGATCAGATGATTGGCTGATGATATGCTGATGTTAATGACACCAATATACGCGCGTCCAATACAATTATTTTCGGACTCATTTTGCTGATATACCTTAGGTTATTCCTCCCACGCCTAAGCAAGAGAAAATGAAATAAAGTGGCGTTTTAGCTTAATTTATATGACCCGACCTCGTGTAGAGTCATAGTCGACTATTGTATGGCCGGCGATACATCGGCGGTCGTTTGGAGAGCCCCTGATAGCGCTGCTGGGCGCCGGGCCTGGAATTATCCTCAACCTGCGGGATTGAAGTGTCCTGCTAATACCGCCTATTGTCTTGAGATAATCAGACGCCTGACGCACCATGGGTTGCTCGGGCCGCCGCGCTAAGGGCACCTCAGACCACCGCATTATGATACGAGGATATGATTGCACAGCTGGGTGTGGTGTTCTCGGCGTCTTCATTGTACGGCCGCTTGTCGTGTTCACCATTTTTTCCTTTTCGATTCGCTCAAAACGATCACGCAGCGACGTCCATGCTGCCTGTGAAATAATATAATACGATAATTATTAATAGATGATAATATACGATTATGTTCTGAACGGATGAGCATAATGGCGGCATTATTCCCTATTAAAAATAGCGGTTGGTTTCACAACCGGCTGCCACTTACCCGGATTTCCATCTGTTGTTATCTCTAATTTCCCTGATTTGAGTTTCGTGTTTCGGCGGCGCCGTCGGGTCGTTTAAAACCTGCTGTTTGCTCACCATATAAAACTTGCGTGATCTCTCTGGGTTTTCCCCTCGAGCTTATCCCTTTAATGCGACCCAAATGAACCCTTGTTAGTAACTAAACTACGCCTTTGTCTTCTGCTCTTTAGGGTCATATTCTCGAACTGCATGCGGTGAACGTGTGTTGTGCCTTTACAGTATTTGGGTAAATTATTTTACGATAATTATAATCAAGGGTTCAGTTAACATGATACTAGTGATGAACATGACTAGTACGTGTAAATTTTTTGTTCCATGGAAATGATTTAGAGATATAATTTTTCATGGAAGTTTGGCGAAAAAATTGATTTGGTGCTTGCTGTTCTCCTTTAAACATTGGATCACTCATTTTTTCGAAGCAACTGTCAACTTGATTTTTGTTCATGAATTCACACATTTTTTTCTCTCTCCTGCAGCGACGAACTTGCTAGTGTTGCCATCGGAGGGCGGCTGCAGCGACGCGGGGTTGCCCGCTGCCAGCGAAGACTCGACGTCAGTAAGCCGCGTGACGTCGAGAGGTAACGTGTGGCAGCGTTTTGTCCTGAGCCCGCCATCCCCAAATAAGTTTCTTAACCTCCTCTCCGAGTTGCATCCTCTCGATAAACCCCCTAAAAAGTATTCCCTGCACTCACCTTCTGTTGACGGTTTTGAGTTTGCTTCTTCTGTAGACGCTTTGGTTGAGAGTAGTTCTGGCAGCGGTAGGCGTGTCAAACGCAGTGCGCCGGAAGACTCTGAAACTGATCCTGCGCCTGATGTCGGAGCTCATAATTATAATGAAATATTGACATCAAGTCCATCTTACCACTCTGACCTGGTGTTGCATGAAGAAACTACATATCCTTATTTCGAAGATGTCGATAATCAACCTGCTAAACTTCTTGATGATAACAAATTCAGCACTAACTCGCCCCGGCCTGTGACTAATCAGCCGAATGCTGCCTTTGCCAGCAATGCGCTGACTAACCCAGACAGCGATGCATCAGACGCACCGCCTGACTTTGCAAATTCCACCCCGGGATCGGAAATCATTGGCAATGAGGACACAGATTCCTTAACTGATATGCCTGTTGCCGGCACCGATGATATCGATTCAACTGATTCATTGATTTTGGTTCACTCTGATGAAGCCGGGGAAAATGACCCAGGCTTCGTATCGGCTCCTGTCGTTGATGTTGTGGAATACGACAACGTCGAGGGCCAAGCTGCAGCTGAAGACGTTGATCCATTCGCTGAAGATCCCGATGATAGCCTTATGGATTATGCTTTTGGTGAGGCAAGTTCGGACAATGTTGTAATTTATGAAATGGATTCATTTGGCACCAATACGTCTGATGCGTCATCAAAGGATTCGAGGCCGCCAATTTTTTCCGATGATAGATTTATTATATCAGAGGAAAGTTTTAAAAATGATTCGGCTTTCCCTGAAGGCAGCGGGAGTGATGGCTTGCAACCACTCAATCGATCGCTTGCGCTGGATCAGATGATGAGGGACGATCCAGTAAGTTCTTCAAAGGAAGGTTCATTAGTGGCCAAGTTGGACCGAAAAAATCTATGGAACTTGGGCTGGCTCTTTGAGAAGGAAGTTGAGGCTATGGAATCTCCTGAAAAATCTTTAAATTTTTCCGAGGTACAAAGCGATGGGGTGTTTGTTGTTCCAGGCATCTCTGCACGCGGCTCTTTACAAGCTCAAATTTACACTGGCGTAAAAAACCTGCGAAAAGGCGGAAGGAAAACAGACGCTGATTTTGTGGCGGCTGATCTGCGTAGCGATGAGCTTGGTCGGAAAGGTGGTCAAAAAGTTCCTGATGGGAGCGCTGCGACGGACACAGCCGCCGCGGGCGCACTAAATCGACCAGCTGCCTCTCAAATAAACGCGCGGTCAATAAGGAAAGGTGGGCGAAAAACCATCCAGGGCGAGAGTGCTCACGACGGAGCGTTTCTGAACGGCAGTTTGCAATCCAATGAGAGCGCTGCGGGAAGTACTTCTGATGATGCAAGTTTTGAAACTCCGGGCGGCCCAGAGTCTAATGCCGCCATAGATATTTTCCCACACTTGTTCAAAGAGGATCTCGGGAGCCACGACGATTATTATTACGAGGAGGAGAATCATTTAAGTCCCTTCGAAAGCCTCTGGCCGTCTAAAGGTAAAGAAGACCATGATAATGGTAGGACCGACCGCGAACCCCCCATTGCCCAGCGCCACTTTTTCCTTCCTTCAGCACACCCAAAGGAAGTCAGAAAAGTGATGGCAGTTCCACAGTACTCTGATGACCTCCAAGTCATGGCCTTAACTCGAGAAAATTTCCACGTTATCGCTCCCAGCGCGCCGCGACTCACTAACTTGTCGGAGGGACCGAATGCGTCCCCTGGTGCAGCTCGATCATCCGCTTCGTTGCCGTATGACTCGACCGTCCGGATCGTCCCTTACGAAGCTATGGATCACATTACGACGCACCCTCTTCGCAAGAAGGGTGGCCGAGCGACACATACTTCTAGCAGCGGCGTGTATCTAGAACCTCCGCTTACCGACATTCCTGTTCCGAATTTCGAGTCGCTCAGTAATAAGGTTCAATACCTTCACGTGACGGAGAGGCATCCCACGTGGGGCATGGAGTCATCCGTGTCTTCGACCCCGGAGAGTAACGACGTTCTAGCCCCTCAGTCTGATCCCGTTATCCCTCATTACGATTCATCGCTAAGTTATCGGAAGTTATCGAACACCCGCGTTAATACCGCCCATCATTCTGGCTATGACTCCTGGAGTTGGGGGCCGATCGATAGTCGGCAGCCAAGTGCTCCTGAGAAAGCGAAGTCTTCGTCCCTTAATGTTGCTCAGAACGGCGACGAGTTCCTACAATCCAGCGAGTCACAGCACATTGCGCACACAGTTCGTAATGCGTTGCCTTCTGCAGCGTACGAAGTATTGCCAGCTGAGCAGAATCTTCCTGTGCCATCTCACACCGGAAAGAAGCACGAAACTAATGCAGGCAAATCAATTGTGGTTGACGCCAGCGACTTTCCTTTACCAGCGCCAGAGGAGACTGGCGGGCGTCGCACTGATTCTGTGAGTATCGAGGCTGTCCAGGTGAGCCGAGGCCTCATTTCTGAGGGCTTAGCCGTGCCAGACTCAACCATTAGTAGAACCATTGCACCTCCTGCCACTTTCATTCCCAGTCTGCATGAGGTAAGCAGAAAGCGTCACTCAAAACGAGTGACTGTCAACGTCACGATAGCAACTGAGGATGACAGCAGCACCGACGGAAGGGCGCCTGCTGGACACGGCAAGCCAGTGTATGTGTTGTCCGTCTCTGTTCCCGCCTCCGGTAGCACCGATGATACAAACATTAATATATTCCGGCCGCAGACTGAGCCGGAATTTGAAGAGGAGGAGATAAGCCTAAATTCGCAAATGATGAACGATGTTCAGGTACCGCCCATGATGTTGCACGTGTCCGAGCCCGCGGTTAATGAGTCTTTGGTTAAAATGAACATCGAAGAAGGCGAACACATACCCGTGACAGACTGCTCGTCATGTCCTTGCCAATGCGTTGTGCCTGCTGGAGCTAAATTAACCTCGGAGTTATTGGCAGACGCTCTGGTCATCGAAGAATCAACCGTTATTCCTAGCGTAGATAATCCAAATAACTGCACCATCACCATACAAGCTACACCGAGTGCTGAATCTACCACTGCTGCTGTAGCCTCCACAGAAGATACCACGACTACTGAAGCTACAACACCTACAGAGACTGCCACTTCTACCGATAGTACATCACCTACAACCACTGCATCGACCACTACATCCACCACTACCACGACCACCACAACAACCACTCCACCACCTCCGCCTCTACCTATAGAAGTGATCCACAAGCTGGCAGGTGAGGTGGCATGCTTTACCGGGAAATTCTGAATTAAAACGGAAAACGACCAAAAAAGAAGAAAGATGACCATGTATTGAAATAAAAAGACACAATCTTTAACGCTACATTATTGTTTTAATATTCTAACTGCTTGCGTTTTAAGTTAACCTAATTGCTTGCTTCTACAATTATCAATTATTTATTTATTTTTAAAACTCGTTTATTCTTTTGCCATTATCAAGCAAACAGGACGCTATGAAGTAATTATTTTTGGTTCTTTTCCTTTTTTCTCAAAATTTTCCTGATTTGTGTCTGCTTTACTGTTTTTAAATTTTATGTTGCAGTTGCATAGTAAAATAAACAAATAGTTTTAGTTGTTCATTAAGCGAAGAGAACGTACAGCCAGATTGTAACTCAGTCCTGCTCGTGGCTATAATGCTGCCCTGCTCGTGGCTATAATGCTGCTCTGCTCGTGGCTATATTGCTGCCGTTTCTCAGCGCAGCAATGCTGGCAGCACCTCCCGATGATGCTGTTGCTAGAGGCTCGCCTGTAACTAATGATGCTGCAGCTCCAACACGTCGTCCATCTCTTGCAACATCGCTCATCTCTTGTAACATCGCTCATCTCTTGCAACATCGCTCATGCCACGCAACATTGATCACATTCACACGACTCACTCATGTTGTTCACGTTAGACCTGAGCTCTTGAATTGTTGTGTATCTCATGGTGGGGCTCCGGTCTCGTGGCGGGGCTCCGGTCTCGTGGCGGGGCTCCGGTCTCGTGGTGGGGCTCCGGTCTCGTGGCGGGGCTCCGATCTTGCGGTGGGGCTCCGGTCTCGTGACGGAGCTCCGGTCTCGTGGCGGGCTCCGGTCTCGTGGCGGGCTCCGGTCTCGTGGCTCCGGTTCTTTTTCCTATGTCAGCACTGCAAATTGTGTGTGCTCAGGGTCTGGGGCTGCAAATGGCTCTTGTTATAAATTATCAGCGTGTGTACAATGGTTTGGTATTGTTCGTTGTGTTCAGCATTTGCACATTCACCTTCTGTTGTTTGTTGTGTTCAACATGAGTTCATTCACCTGCTATTTACTGTATTCGTACATAGCAGATGAAGGAACAGCCAGAATTTGCGTTGATTAACTGCCATGTGTTAACTCGGTGTTTTTGGCATTGATAGCCTTATAAGCTTAGGTAAATAAATATTTTATAAACATTTTTGTATAAATTACAATGTATTTTTTAAACGATTAAATTTCGTAGTTTGGGAATATTTCTGT
The DNA here is from genome assembly GCF_000764305.2 of Hyalella azteca. Classification (NCBI taxonomy): domain Eukaryota; kingdom Metazoa; phylum Arthropoda; class Malacostraca; order Amphipoda; family Hyalellidae; genus Hyalella; species Hyalella azteca. The sequence continues at coordinate 216,100 of NW_025942630.1, forward strand.
GAAAGGTTGATCATTCTAATGGCAACAGCGATTTGTCTTCCAGCGATTCTAATATATAGCCAAATGAATAACTAATGCTATATGATCATGCAGGAATAGTACATGTATAGCAGCCCAATGGATAACTAATGCAGCAGTAGTATATATATGCCATCGCACATGTGGACACTTGAAGCGCCTTCTTATCTTTCTCTCGTTGTAAATTCACAACTCGTTCATAAAGTTGTGAATTTAGTTCATTTCTTCCATTCCTAATAAGGCTTAGTTTGGTCCAGAGAAGGGCCCTGTGAATTTTTCACCAGACAGTCATTTTTCTTTGCAAAGAAGTTTTTTAATAAGTTGTATACAAAACAGAGACACTTTCATTTATACAGAGGGCTGTAATATACGTTAATGGAGTTCAAAGACTGGCTCTCATTTGTAGTTAGCCCGGCGCTCGGTATTACTTTCACTGCCGCAGCAGCTGCAGTCTATTTAAATACCCATTTAAACCTCACGTCTGGAAGCTGAAAGACCCACTGCTGGCCGCCTATAACACTGCCATAATTTTCAACAAGGTATCTCAACATAAAGTGCTCGGGCGGCTGCGCTTGACTTTGATTTGCTCATGGAATGGCTTAGGTTGTTTCTGACGCAAGCTGTGGGAGAGAGAGCGACTGCATTGGTCCAGTTTTAGTTTGCGTGGCTATGTTTGCTGCAAGTAATTTCCGTCTCAAAGAGAATTGAGGACTAGCACTTTGCTCTTTGATGCTGCCGCTAAGCTTGCTCCGCCAGCGCTAATTAATCTCGCAGCTTTCATCTTTTTCCGACCTCCGCAACATGAAGCTTGCTGGATACGTGCTAAGCCGTGGCTTGCCGTGCATTGCCGTGCATTGTCGTGCATTGCCGTGCATTGCCGTGCATTGCCGTGCATTGCCGTGCATTGTCGTGCATTGCCGTGCATTATGCACGAACAGTGCCGTGCACTGGTGCCGTGTCGTGACTCGTGCTTTGTCGTGATTCATGCCTTGCTGTGACTCGTACATCGTGCCTTGCCGTGACTGGTGCCTTGCCGTGCTCGTGATTTGCCATGCTCGTACCTTGCCATGCTCGTACCTTGCCATGCTCGTGCCTTGCCATGCTCGTACCTTGCCATGCTCGTACCTTGCCATGCTCGTACCTTGCCATGCTCGTACCTTGCCATGCTCGTACCTTGCCATGCTCGTACCTTGCCGTGCTCGTACCTTGCCATGCTCGTACCTTGCCATGCTCGTGCCTTACCATGCTGGTACCTTACCATGCTTGTGATTTGCCGTAACTTTTTCTTTGCTATTACTGTTCCCACGATCTGCACCATTCATAAGGCGTATATAGTCAGTGTTCTTCAGGCCTGCCTGTTCTCCTCAACATGTTGTTGTTCCCTGATACCAACTGCTCACTACAGACCGTTTGCTGTTACCTCACAATTTTTACTCATTGCTTTGGTTCATTACGGTTTTTAAGTTTTTTTTTTTTTTTGTATTGACTGAACCCTAGCATTATCTGTTCCCTCACAAACGTAGACCTGTTTCCTCGCATTATCTGTATCTACGGAACAACAAGAAGTAATTCTTCCTGATTTCTCATAGTTCTTTCTCGATGAACGTAATTTATTTTCTGTGTATCGTACGGTGTCGTCTGCAGTTGTCGCAAGGTGCTAGTGCGTGATGCCCACTCACGCGCCCTAAGAATTGAAACGAACGCTCCTCATAACCAGAAACAATATCTTTTCGTATTGTAAAATAAATTAAAAGATATCAATTATTAACAAAAGTTCATGTCTGACACGTCTCCTTGCTATGACTGTGCAGAACACAGACGTCGACCCGACCAGACGATCCCCCCGGACGGCACGACGTTCAAGCGCATGGAGCTCGGCCAGAAGTTGCGTCAGAACATCGCCCCCTACGGCTACTGGAACATGCAGTTCTACCAGACCGAGTCTGCCTACATCAGGTTCGACGTGGGCATCCCCAGGGGCGCCTCTGTGGGCATCTACGGCAGGAGGAACGCCCTGCCCACCCACACCTCCTACGACTTCCTGCAGGTCTTCTCAGGATACCGCGTGGCGTCGGGGCCTCCTGCTCGGCCGTCCAGGTCTTCTTCGGTGAGTTGGGGAATTAGGTTTATTTTGTAATTTATTATACAAGATTATTTAGAATTAAATATTTATTACTTGTCACTGTACGGTCGAAGGGAACATTTACATCTAAAAACCATGCGAATTTCTTCGAAAATGTGCTTATAGACAAATCTCATTCGGTCGATCTTCGTCATCTTAATTAAAATGAAATTCGTACAACGAAAGATAGAAAATAAATAAGCTTCGTGAATGGGGGGAAACTGTCGCCGCTCATACAGCAAATTCATTGCAATGATGAAAAATTTAATTCACAGGATGAAATTACCTACAGAACCTGGAAATCGAACAAAAACAAGGACAAAGCATATCACCCCAAACCGGTTTTAGAGTGAGCAATGTATGTACTGTGAAAGAACGAATCTTCTCATTATAAGACATCTCTACTCTTTTTTATCCATCTTCATTCTTCTCAATCCATCTGATTCCTTATCCAGTTCTTAGGTAAGCCATTAGAGAGGCTTGGCGTACATCTGATCGACGGTTTGGCTAAGCCATCAGTTACCGTCAGTTGTCATCAGTTACGCCATCAGTTTTAGTTTGTTTGGATGTCTGGATGTTCCCCATGACCCCGCAGCAGCTACACGATCCCTTAGCACTATTGACTCGGCCTAGGAATGGTAGAGCGCTATTATTATTACCTCAACTTCCAAACGAAATAAAATTTTATTTTTTAATCAATTGCTTTGTAATGTAAATTAAAAATTATTATGAATGAAAAAACGCATTCATCATCTATAAGAAAAATCAGTCACTGGTTATAACCTATAGATTCGAAAATCAACTAATGATGATAAGCTTAACTAATGAAGATGAAAAGGTATCCCAGTAACATTCCACGTCACGCATGGTATCCCAAACTGAACCGCAGTGACCCAAGCTGCGCGATTTTATGTGCCCCTGGACCGACATTCCAATTCCGTGGTGCGGCGGCCTCCCTGATATTCCTAATTCATTTTTATTAATTCATGCATTTATCCCTTACTTATTTTATCTAATTTTGATAAATTAATCGAATAATTTTGAAGACCCTGATTGCAAATATATATCGTCATCACAGTTATATGCTCGGTGCATGAGTATCCTACTATTAAAGTTGGAGCAATAAAGAAAAACAAAAAATGAACCTTTTTAAATGCAACCTCATAAATATCAAGAAATTCTATGAACAAAAAGCCATCTCCGTACCTCCTTGTTCCCTCATGTAAACGCCGCTGAGGTACGCGAGTGCGTCACGTTTTACGCGGCGCACAAGACGCCATAACTCGCGCCTGATAGATGCTGCTGCCACGGACGTGTTTTAGTCGCACTTTCAGACAATGGAGTTGCATTTACCGCTGTTTTACCGTATATTTACAGCCCTGCTGCCTCACGCGCGCCCCTTATTTGCAGTGTTTTACGCAAATGCTCCGGAAATTTTATGACTCGTTCATATGTGTCGAGCTTTAATTAGAGATACGGTCGACGACATTTGAATGCCTTATAAACGAAGCTAATGTAGACAACAGCAGCTGTATTTTACTCTCAATCTCTTCATGAGTTCATTCGTAAAAATATATGCTAATTGCGAAAAAGTTAGCCAAGCATCAGAGAAAAATGAAAGCATAAGTGAAGGCGGCCGGTAGAAGGGGGACGAGTCGGAATGAAGTGACGTGTAGTTGGTGTATCTTCAGGAGGCGCAAGTGAAGTGTACGCTATTAAGCACGTACTGTCGCACGTGATATTAATCGGTCTTAGTAGTTAATCGAAGGCTTGATGCACTCATCAGCACCCAAATATATCGTGCATGTTACGCGCATGAAACACCGGCAGGGCATCTCTGACTGGATCTCAACATACGTATGAATAGAAAAGTACTCGAAAATAGGTCTTTGCGATCCTGAGTCCCGAACCAAGTACCAACATGGTTATTACAGGCAAAGGTCGCTATAAACTAATTGTTGCCAGTATGACAAGCAGCTTCTTATTCTCCTACAGTCTTTCATCAGCCATAGTTTTTCCTTTACTATAAAATAAAGCCCTTGATATAAGCAAGTCAACACCATAAAATTGCAAGCCGGTCTAAGAAACACGGTCACCACTCAGACGCTGTGCGCTCATCATCGGCTTTCTCTTCCACAAGCCGCAAGCGTCGCGGTCCTATTTCTAGACTGGAACATGCGTTCATATATATACTGTATATTACAACTCGATTCCATACTTTATTGCTTTTATTTTGTAAATGCCGTCAACGACATACACTAATGTTTTCATTCCTCACATGGTATGTATCAACGTTCACAGGAGTAGGAAAGTGTTGTTATTGCCAGTCATACCTCATATCAATAATAAAGAGATGCTCTATCAAATATTATTATTATTAAAATAATTGTTTTCTTGGTGATCCTTAGGCCCCGACGCAGCAGCAGACACTGACGCGGTACCTGGAGCAGGGCCACTGGTTCCTGAGTCTGTACAACGACGACGGCGACCTGCAGGAGATCAGCTTACTGGGCGTCGTCAGCTCCGAGGACACCGAGGGGTGTCCTAAGGGGTGCAATGGCAAGGGTGACTGTATCCTGGGATCCTGTCAGTGTAATCCCGGCTACACTGGACCAGATTGTACACAAAGTAAGTACACTGAGGGATATCCCAAGGGGTGCAATGGTAGGGGTGACTGTATCCTGGGATCCTGTCAGTGTAATCCCGGCTACACTGGACCAGATTGTACACAAAGTAAGTACACTGAGGGATATCCCAAGGGGTGCAATGGTAGGGGTGACTGTATCCTGGGATCCTGTCAGTGTAATCCCGGCTACACTGGACCAGATTGTACACAAAGTAAGTACACTGAGGGATATCCCAAGGGGTGCAATGGTAGGGGTGACTGTATCCTGGGATCCTGTCAGTGTAATCCCGGCTACACTGGACCAGATTGTACACAAAGTAAGTACACTGAGGGATATCCCAAGGGGTGCAATGGTAGGGGTGACTGTNCATCTACTATAAGCATGAAACATATGCACGCAACATGAAACATCTGCTCGCAACGAGAAATATCTGCTCGCAACAGGAAACATCTGCTCGCAACAGGAAACATCTGCTCCTAACAGGAGAGGCTGAATCATCTGTAAAGCAGGCCTCGCTCGCTCGGATGTCGGAATTTGCGGCAAAAAATGCGAGTATTTCGCAGCCTGGAGCTCTGGGGTCATTCGAGGCCAGGAAAGCGTCACATTTTTGGGTCCTTTAGCGGCCAAAACTCGCTGTTGCATCGCCCCACCTCATTATTAATTCCAGGGTCGGCATTCAGCCTAAAACTGCGCAACTGCTGCTCGCCTACTGCTCTATTGCTGCATAAATACTGCCCTGCTGCTGCCATACTACTGCTCTACTACTGCACGAATACCGCCTACTTGCTCCACTAATACTGCTTAACTGTGGGTGGCCCTAATACTGCTTCATTGCTGCCCTAATACAGCTCTACTGCTGCCCTAATACTGCCTAACTACTGCGCTAATATTGCTTTACTGCTGCCCCAATTCAGCTCCACTGCTGCACTATTACTGCCTAACTTCCGCTCTAATTCAGCTCAACTGCTGCCCTAATATTGCATAACTGCTGCCAAATACTGCTCTACTACTGCTATAATATGCCTAAATGCTACCCTAAAACTGTCTAACTGCTGCCCTAATACCAACCTGTAACTGCTGCCCAAATACTGCTCTAATGATGCAACTAATACTACTGCACTTCTGCTATAACACTTGCTATAACGGGTGCCCTATCACTGCCGCCTGGTACTCTCTACCATTGCGTTAGAACTGCTCATCTACTGCTCTACTGCTCTACCGCTCGTCCACTGTTTTCCTCATCCTTCTATCCCAATATCGTTCAACTGCCTTCCTGCTGCCATATTGCTTCACTACTGTTACTTATAGTTACTGTCTTACTACCACTTTACTGCCGCGCCATTGCTGCCCTGTTGCTGCCATTCTACTGCCCTACAGCTGCTCTACATTTCAAGCCCGTCATTGCACACTACGCAGCTGCCCACTGCTCGCAGCACACTCTCATCGGTAGTCTGCCGTGGAGCTGTAAACATGATCGTTTAGTTGCAGCATCTCCACAGAGAGATAGATGTCTAGATGCCTAGACTTGTTCGTTTCAGCAAAACTGAGAACAAATTTATGAGAAGCAATGCGAAGGACTACAGTGTGATATGTAGTCTCGTTGCTATACTAGAACGTAACAAATTTATTTTCTAATTTTTCCTGCCTAAACATTAGAGCAGCATTGCCGATTTTCAGTTTGCCAATCTAAAGTGTGTGAATCTTTAGTATGCCAATCTAAAGTGTGTAAATCTTTAGTATATTTATCAACAGGACTTAAACAACTTTCTCTGTTGCCACGCTGGTACAACCCACAGCACTGCTGCCTCTTTTTTTCTACTTACGACTGCTCCGAAGTTCCTAGTGGCTTCCGAACTCAGGCTGCGTAACTTCGTCACCTTGTACGTATGAGAACCCAGTTCAGTTCAGGCTGTACCACACAAAGTTTCCCTGAAGTCTTGTTCCGTGCTGAAGCAGTTCAGTTCAGGCCGTAACACACCAAGTTTCCCTGATGTCGTGTTCCGTGCTGAAGCAGTTCAGTTCAGGCTGTAACACACCAAGTTTCCCTGAAGTCGTGTTCCGTGCTGAAGCAGTTCAGTTCAGGCTGTAACACACCAAGTTTCCGTGAAGTCGTGTTCCGTGCTGAAGCAGTTCAATTCAGGCTGTAACACACCAAGTTTCCGTGAAGTCGTGTTCCGTGCTGAAGCAGTTCAGTTCAGGCTGTAACACACCAAGTTTCCCTGAAGCCGTGTTCCGTGCTGAAACAGCCCCCCTCCTGAGGGGGCGGTGATAGTGCCAATCAATAAGGACTGTTTTTATCAGCGACTCGGGGACTGTCAGCGGTAATTGGCGCACCGCCCGTGGACTTTTGCTTGTCGCCACCGCGCCGATTGAGTCATTAACTACGAATTTGCGACGTGAGTTGAATTCGCGATATGCCAGTTCCGTGCTCATGATTCTACACATTCTTTTTGTAATAGTGAACCATATTAGGCTCATGAGTTTTCAACACGAGTTGACTTTGCGATCTGTCATGGCAAAAAGTCAACGCGTGTTGACTTTGCGATCTGTCATGGCAAATTATGATTAGCAACTTGCTTTGGAGTGACTTTAATTTCAACAAACAAAGTAAGTTTCTTTGTGCAATCTGTCAATTATGGGCGTTCAATCTGTCAATTTTGGGCGATTTTCCTCCAAATACCCAAGAAAATTAGATCATTATTTCTCAAACGTCATCATGGGGATTTTTGTTGTCATCTTCGCCAATTGATGTGCACTTACGCGGGAAAATTAAACTCTTTAAGAGCTATACGCATTGTTCTAGGATTAATTTTAGAGCGATAGGTTCTAAAACAGTCCACGATCCAAAAGCTCTCATTATTTCCGTTCTTTTAAATTTTTTAAATTTTCACTCGATCTCCCCCCTTCGTAAATGTGTCATCGTTATGCGATGAGTAACGTTTGTTTATTATTTTTTACTGTATCTTTTAATTACTTGCTAAATTTTTTGGAATTAAAATTTGTTAATAGTGCCAAAAAAATTGTTCTTTTCAAATGCTGGTTCCAGGCTCCATTTTTTATTTAGTCATCATTTTTCTACCACAATTTTCATTTTTTTCACTAACAAAAGTTTAAACTCAAAAAATTAAAATTTTCTTCGCTCCCTTTCTTTTTTATTAGCTTTTTTCTCTCAATATATTACGTATCCGGCTCGATACAGCGCGCTTTAACCGCGGCTGCGGGGGTTTCAGGACTCCGTACAATAAAGTATTGTAGTGATATCCTTCATGTATGTTCGCTTTGAAACTTTTTCCTGGCAAACTTTAGCCAGGAAAAAATCCTGACAAATTTTTGCCAGGGAAAAATTTCCTGGCTAAGTTTTTTTCAAGCGCTGCCTTCAAAGCCCACAATTATTGGCCATGAAAAGTAAAAATATGTAAATGTAAGTGCTATCAATTTTCACACGAGCTCCCTAATGTCCACATGTCCACTGTACAGCATTGACGGCGATTTGGCGCAGGTTAGCGATATTTAACCAATAAGTTCGTTTTGATGCAGTGGCCGCACGAGCTACCGCTTCATTCCTAGTTTTAATAATGGTTATTTTAACACGTCGACTACGATTGCTTCATCTTGTACTACTATTTCACTTTTAGTACCGTTTTTAAACAGGTAGCCAGACGGTCATTTTTTCCGGACAAATTCCGTGATTTAGTTTTTCTCAATTGCGTTGGCCGGCTAAAATTTATGATAGGGGTTTTTTCTAATTAAATGTTAAATACTGCAAAAAGAAAATAAATGAAATTTTTATAGCAGAAGCTACAAATAAACTAGTATATATTGAGTTATCGGCCCTTTTTGGCCTTTTTAGTTCTCGGATTTGGCCGATTTTAGGCAACCTTAATTATGTATCACTACGTCCTGGAGAAATACATTTCCTGGTACGCATATGTACCACTTCGTTAGCCAACGTGTTTTAAAAAATTCCGTTTTCCAACTTACCCGAGTCGATGAATGAATGTTAAACTGTACGTCTGTACCCCACAAATAGTATCTGCCTCAGCATCACTCCTAATCCTCGAGATGCTTACTCTTACCTGTGCGTTGCTGATCTCTCCTAGGCCTGTTGGTGACCGATGTTCACCTTTACGTAGGCCAGCCTTTGAATTAAACTCTATTTTGCTCCGGCAACAGTTCACTCCTTTGGTACCCTCGCAGTCGTTATGGTTACCAAATGAGCGACGAGCTGTCACAATCACCTCTTGAATGAAATGAAAAGGATAGGAAGTTTATATACAACTTATGTTCAACAACTGTATACCGATAAGGACTCTGCGCGACAGTTTAATTAAATTGTTCAATTTCTACTCAAATTGCGTTCAGCAGCGGCCAAAAATCGCGCATTCATCTGCAGCGCCATGAACTTCGATCACTTCTAGCGGTTTAAATCACCTCTGGTCCATTATGGCAAGTACTTTGGATCCGTATGCCGTAGCTAGATACACGATACATTCTCGTGCTCAGAACGTGAAACTTGTGTTAGTTCCAGCAATGCTTATGAACCGTCGTGCGGCTTACGGTAATTCCTAAGACATTAACTTGCGGCTTACGGCATTATTTACTTACTACAAATTCCTATTATTTGCATGTCTAGGTACGGGTTATTTCATGCTCTTCTTACGTGCATTTGACGCGTACCTTTTGTCTTTGCTACGCTTAACTCGCACTCACCTCCATCGTTTGGTACGTTCAGCTCGTTCTTACTAGTACTCAAAGCGGCAGTGTTCATATCTCTATTATAATTATCACTTATATCGTATTATTTGATCATATAAGATATGCTGGAGAAGTTATGAAGGTGTACAAATTGATCCATAAAAGAGTATTGCTAGTAAGAATTATTGTTTGCTTGATTAGTTCTAAAGCCCAAGTTTGCTGCAATTTCTTCTCAATTTTCCATTGATATCCTTCAACTGATCAATATACGTCCATCATCATGTGACTACATCCCCAATTGATTTAGTTAATCATCCTCTGCGTATCCTTACATCTCAAGTTGATCCCTACATCCCCAATTGGTCCCTACGTCCTATGTTCGTCCCTACTTCACAAATTTATCCCTACATCCCAAGTTCATCCGTACACTCCACGTTCGTCCGTACATCCCAAGTCCGTCCCTACATGCAAAGTTCGTTCGTACATCCCAAGTTCGTCCGTACACTCCACGTTCGACTCACACGCGCCTCACACGCGCCTCACACGTGCCTCACACGCGCCTCACACGTGCCTCACACGCGCCTCACACGCGCCTCACACGCGCCTCACACACCCGCCTCACACGGCGTGATAGTGTGCCTCACATTTGGCCTACTTATCACTGACACGCTCTCCACGCTCGTCTCACGTGCCCAACACTGCGCTTCTCTTGCAATCAATTACTTTAAGCTATAATTTAAAGTAAACAATCTTATTTCTTTAACAATCTTTTCATACTTTTTGAATTAAAATTAAGAAAAAAACAACGACAGGACAGCGTGTACGCGAGAAAGTCTGGTGGCATGAATTATTTGTTGAACATCCACGGAAAGCAAAGTATTTGAGCTGCTTAAACGCATTCATAGCTTCCGAAGGATGTTATTATAGCCTCAACATAATTACTGCGATTTCATACAGCATTAAATTTGATATGATTTTCATCTACTGAAAATAACACACGTTCAATTACGGAGCCTAATCCCTGCTTGGAAGATCCTTATTTTATTTTTCCCTAGATCATGAATATCGTTGAAATTTTCTCCTGAAAATTTTGCGCAGCCTGGGGATTTAATTAAAATTTTGCGTCAGAGGGCCGCCGGTCAGCGTTTCCGCTGCGTTTGTTTCTTGGACGGACCGTGAAATGGCTTAAAATTGGGGCCCGATGGCGCCTAAATGGGCCTTTGTCCTCTCGGTGGTGCACAAATGGACCTCTGTCCCCCACACTGTGGGCTTGAATATCTTATTTCAAGCCCAGTGTCTTTAGGCTTTAATTCTGGTAGCTTAATTCAGGTATTCATTGAGTTCATTGAGTTATAATAAGAGTGGATGGTGCACCGGCAGATGGTGCGCGAGTCGACACGTGACATTACATATCCGCGGCGGGGTAATGCGTGAGATTGGCTTGATAATATATTATAACATTTCAATTCTAATTACCTCAATAACTTAGAAGTCCTTTACGCTTTGTGGAATTTTTAAAAGGAAGCATGGTTGTTTCAAGGAATCGCTTGAAGGAAGTATTTCTATTCAACTTTCTCCAGACCACGAGAAATGCTTTCCATGTCGACTTCTTACGTTACATGACCTCCTAAATACTCATCATGTCGACTCGTGTTGCACATGTGCACATGACAATCTATAGCAGTTTTTATGCTGTTAGTTTATCGCGTAGGTTTATTACACAGGTTTATCGCGCAGTTTATATCGCCCTGATTGATCGCGCTGAGATTCTACACACTCAAATTTATCGCCCGTAGATTATTTGCACTCAGGTTTGTTTCAAATAGATTATTCGTACACAAATTAATGGCACACGTATTAATAGCGCACTGAGTAATCGTACACAGGTTCATCGCGCACTGATTAATCGGATACAGAATAATGGCGCACAGATTAGTTTCGCACATACATTAATCGTACTCAGATAAATCGTACCCAAATTAACGGCGCCCAGACTAATCGCGCAGAGATTAATCGTACACAGGTTCATCGTACACAGATAAATCGTACCCAGATTAATGGCGCTCAGATTATTTGCGCAGAGATTGATCGCATTCAGGTTCATCGCGCACATATTCGCGCTAGTGCGCGCTTGCGCCCCGTTCCCCGGCGCCGGCGGGAGCGCATCGGGCGTCGCGCATCGTTTTCCAATCGCGGCGCAAGGCGCGTCGGGGCGTCCGATATGCAGCGCGTGCCATGGCCGTAATAACCGTAATTAGAATACCTTGCCGTGGCCGTAAATATGTGGCCCCTTACCCTAGCCTCACATATGTCGTCCCCTTACCCTGGCCGTACTTATGTCATCTCCTTACCCTGGCCGTACTTATGCCGTATCCTTACCCTGGCCGTACTTCCTTATGTCTGCCTCACGCCCAAGCCGTACTCCCTTATGCACAGGTCGTATATGCTTTAGTTTTCCTTTAGTTCCCACCACAAATTCCTCAAAATGCGCTGGCAACGCCAAGAAAATGCAAATGCAAAATTTCAAGGACATTTTTCGGTAATCGCGCGTCCCTGATGATAGTGATAAATTTCCTGCAGATTATTTTCCAAGTCCTGGTCATGTTTAGTTACTCATAACTAATAAAATGTCAGTTTAAATTTGTCTTCAAACATACGGAAGTTTCAATGCATGCTACGTACAGTACATTCAGCATTTCTTCTTAATGTGTCTTAAACTCTACGGACGCGGCACCAAACATTCCATTACCTCCTGATCTCCAGCCTTGCTCACCCATGAGTAACGATGCGACTCTAGTTATAATGATAATTACTTGTTGCAACAACAACAATAATACAAGCAATGGTAATAAATTCTGAAAATCAATAGTTTATAAAAAATATGAATATAGATAAATAGACATTGTTGGAATTATTGAAAACCTACAGTGAAAATAATTTAAAAGAAAAGGCAGAAAGATGCTGAAGAAGATATAGTGTAGTGTATCGATGAGGATTATGTAAATGATAACAATTTTTCTAAACATGCATGTTTTCATTTCCTCGGCTTTGTTCGTGTCACAATAATAAAATAAATTTTGACAGTACCTTCTTTTCTCTATCTTTAATACAGAAGATATATCACTTAAAACACTCATCTCAATCCATTAAATATTAATGATTGAGAGATCAATATATAATGACGATACATTTGGCTGCAATTGGATGCCGGAGGTACGATCGATGACGCGCTCGCGATAACGTTGATAGCGGTTGTTGTACCGCCTGCATCGTAGCCTCCATCGCACGCATCCATCCTACATCCTACATCCTCCATCAGTTCACATGCCGCCATGTGATGGCATAGCGCCGTGGCAAGCCATCACATACCGTCACATGCGTTCACATGCCGCCATGTGATGGCATAGCGCCATGGCAAGCCATCACATACCGTCACAAGCGTTCACATGCCGCCATGTGATGGCATAGCGCCATGGCATGCCCTAAGTAATGATGTCGGGGTAGGCTTGCCCATTAAGTAATGACTCGCTCTCGGAGCCGCGGTGTCTGCGGCAGCAGCGCCTCGTGAGAGCGGCCGACCCTCGGCCTCTGCCCTCGCGGCCATAATTACTAGCGGAGTGTGTTAATAATATGAATAATATAGCAATGTAAATTATGGTTTACGCTGCAAACTGCGGCTTAATGACCATGGTAGTTCAGAGTAAGTCATACAATTTTCTTGTCAAGTCTGGAAGACAACTTAGTTATCGATTCTTCTTTGCACAATTATGTCGAATACCTACTATAATAATGATTTTTATCATTAGGAAATTAGGATTTCATTTCATTTATTAGCAGGTAATCCTCCCAGACATCCACTTAACATAGTTCATTTAAAATCAAGGATTTTACCTATTCTGGAATCTGGGCGCTTAAATTTCCAAACAAACATAATTTGGGTGGAGCATCTATAGCAATTATCAATTAAATTTTCGAACATGCCTGTTAGGAAGCTCACCAAAATTTGTTCCTGCAGCTAGTTTAGTCTTGACTCTACGGAGACATTTGATGAATGAACGGATTTTCGAGAAGACATGAGATTAAAATTCTATTTAAGGGAAAATGTTGCGATCACAACAGCCATTTATTACAACTTTTTTTCGCATCGGTAGCACTCTATAGTGCTAAATAGTGATAATTATTGATGGCGCTAAGTAAATAATGTTAGTGTTTAATAGTTATTGTGCCAAATAGGGAGAGTGATGAATATTGCTAGCGCAAAATGAGATTTCATTTTAGCCGTCAATATTGAGAACAGTAATATTGATATATAGTGACAGCTCTAATAAAGATGGTGCTTAATAGTAATATTGATATATAGTGACAGCGCTAATAGAGATGGTGCTTAATAGTAACAGTGATATATAGTGACAGCGCTGATATAGCGCTGTCACTAATATTCACTAATATATGTCGGTGCTTAATAGTGATAGTGATTGTGTGAAGAATTGCAAGACGAGGACTGACAATTGCACTCCCGCAGAAGTTCTCTGTACCGACTAGTTATCTCGTGAATGACTTCACTACACCTGCAGACTAGTCGACACTAGTCGGCACTAGTAGTAACTAGTCGGCACTAGCTCAGTATATGCTGCTGTAACACCTGAAGTGTTGCAAAACTAGCAGAATGTCGCACTCTCCGTATAATGAATATCTGGATNGTCATGTTCATGCCACAACTGTGAGGCTTATCATGCCACAAGCTCCATGTAGTCATGTTCATGCCACAACTGTAGGGCTTATCATGCCACAAGCTCCATGTAGTCATGTTCATGCCACAACTGTAGGGCTTATCATGCCACAAGCTCCATGGAGTCATGTTCATGCCACAACTGTAGGGCTTATCATGCCACAAACTCCATGTGGTCATGTTCATGCCACAACTGTTGGGCTTGTCATGCCACAAGCTCCATGGAGTCTATTCATGCCACAACTGTCGAGCTTTTCATGCCACAAGCTCCATGGAGTCATGTTCATGCCACAACTGTAAGGCTTATCATGCCACAAGCTCCATGGAGTCATGTTCATGCCACAACTGTCGAGCTTTTCATGCCACAAGCTCCATGAGGTCCCTTTTATACTGTAAAGGTCCATAAATTTAAACATAATAAGAATTTCGAAGAATTAATATGGTGGACTCGTGGCGCAAAATTCCAGGATTCTAATAAATTTTTTGTCAATGACAAGAATAACGAAAATTTGTGCGGAAAATTGCGCGCCTGTTACAAAATATTAACAACTTAATGTTCATGAAATGGTGTGTCGGTAGTTTATTATTCGTTAATACGTCTTAACTAATTATTATCGTGAGGTTTACATTCATATTATTCTTATAATAAAAAGGTTCCTGGCCTGCGTCAGTTTTGTCAATGATAATTTTAATAACAGTTTTGGTAATAATAATAATATTAATTTTGCTTTATTTAACTGTAATAAAAGTGATTTTATACAATATATGGTAGAATTAAAATATAATTCTAATTTTGCGCACATTTCTGGAGCTATAGATAGTTTCGCACGCATTAAATGACGACCAATGCGGTGGTGTTAAAATAAACCTACTTCATCTGTGCATATCTAATCTACAAAAGCTTAAATCTTTAATCCTCGTCGCATACGCCGACCTCGGAGTCCGTCGCACAGAGTCTGCCAAAACTGTCGGTCTTAATTTAAAGTTTTCCGCGAGAAAATCAGAATCTGCGCGTCTTGGAGGCGTCGCTAATAATTGACTTCGCATGTCTGCGTGCAGGCAAACTTTTAGGTGACGTAGGCTGAGGTATTTGCCTGCGTGTGCTGGGCGTATAGGGGACATTTGCCGGCGTATAATGAATATAACTAATGAATTGCAATAATTAAGTATCACGATTAAGTGTTAAAGTGAACGGTTGTAATAATCAATACTCAATACTCATGGTAAGTGACGAAAGATTCCTGATATACGAAGTTGCCGCTATACGTAGGGCTCCTCGTGGATACCAAGTTGATCATTTTATAGATATAAACATCTTATTCCTCCATCGCTTCTTTGTAGTATTTGTTGCACGACTTTTGCGACTGCAGCACGACATGCACGATCAGCACGACTTGCACTACCAACACGACCTGCAATCCTAGCACGACCAGCACGACAGGCAGCAGGCACGACCTGCACGAACTGCAATCCTAGCACGACCAGCACGACTAGCACGACCAGCACGACCAGCACGACCAGCACGACCAGCACGACCAGCACGACCAGCACGACCTATACGACCAGCAAGACCTGCACGACCTATACGACCAGCACGACCAGCACGACCAACCAGCACGACAAGCACGACAGTCTTATTCTGCTGCCGCGCCGCCCAAGACAAAGTTCAGTTCTATGTAAATTCGCCGTCTGGAGCGGCCAAGTTACGGCTTTGTTTCAATGTAATTTATTCGCGCCATTGCTTGTAGACGCGAACTTCTTTGGCCGATACAGCGTGCGAATGTCCGGGAACTGCTCTCGATGTCCTTGCCTGACTCGGGGCAAATATAGAGCTTCTTTTATATACTATTTTTGTATTATCTCTGATCTATGTATACTTATACTCCTTATCCATTCACTTATTCACGACAAAATCTATGTCTCAATAAGATAACAACAGAACTCTGCACCAATGTATCAAGATTCGTACTATATTTGAATGAGTCGTGCGTCATTCTATTGCAAATTTTGCAGAAATTTTCCGCCTTTTTAATATCTTGCACACATAAAGCCGCATATTTTTATGATGCTTCTTAAAATAGCGTCATTATATATTCTCGTACATTTTTTATATATGTTACGACACTGCACGTGACCAACGTGCTATGTATTCCGACGCCTTCTAACTTCTCAAACTCACCTAATTTGCAACAGGCTTGTTTCTCTTCTTTTACTGCGAGCCGAAGTAAGTTCAATTCTGGCCGAACAAGTCTACACTTTTACTGACGGACTCGACTCTTGTGTGGAAGCTGTTCATTGGGAATGCCATGTAAATAAATACATGTCAAAGTAAAATGAAAAGATACCACTAATCTTGTTAACGAGGTCTGGCGTTTATTACTTCTAACTTCTCAGTTATTTATACATTTTTACATTTTAAACTAAATGATGATAAATGTGCAATTTTGTTTATGTAATTCCGTTTTAAAATCATTTGCATCCAAAAAATTGTAAAAGCTATTGATACATTAATTTTGCGGTTATCAAGTCACGCCCAGTGCAGTAAAATTCAGCTTCCTTCACTTCCCATCATCATTTGTCAGCTTTTTTCTTCTGATTTTCATCTCCAGTTATTTGTTTTTTCATCTTCACTTATTTGATGGGACTTTTTTAGCGCATTTGCTCATTTATGGAAAAAATGCACTATTGTGCTCGCCATGTCCGTCCGTCCGTCTGTCTGTCCGTCTGTCCGTCCGTCTGTCCGTGACCTCAAGTTTTCGTCGATGAGAAAATACGCTCTCTGTCACTCACTGTAGTGAGTACTGATTTGTATTTTTTGTTGAATTTTCGAAGCGCGGGCAGCGCTGGGAGTGCATTGAGCTGCCTTTACGCACGGCGTTTCTTGCCCAAGACAAAATGCGTGCAATATTTTCCGGGTCTTGACGATCGAGTGACGCCATTCGTGCGCCATGTCACGGACAAACGTAAGCATTTTCTCTAATGATTATAATCATCGTGGGTAGGAATAACATTGTAGCCAACTAGCTCGTTAAATAGTCGTGCAATGCACAGCGTTATCTTTTTACGTTAGTCGGCTCTTCATTTATCTATGAAGAAACAGTCACTAGCGTACACATCAATAAGAATAATCATAATAAAACTACTTAAACTAAACGGTAACAGCATTTGTCGCGTACATCAATAATAACGATACAATTATTTGGACTTATTAAACTTCCTAAATCTCAAGCACAATTCCAGAAAAGCTCTCTGCGAAGCCTATTTGTTGAGAAATATCAAGCTCCATTCAAGCGTTCGTCGTTGACAAAGTCGTTAAGTCCAAAACACGCTTGGTTCGTAGTGTTTAAATCAAGCCCCGAAGGGAGGACGATGCACTGGAATTGCCACAGAATCTCTTAAAGGTTGCAATATTTCTGGCTTTTGGGATTCAGGGATCCCGAACAAATGCCTTTGTTTATGCGTCGGCCACTGAGAAGTCCACAGATCCTGAATATTTAGGGAGAGACGGCGCGGACCACGTCGCTGTGACGGCCTGACGAGGCTGATGTGTGATGACGTGTTATCTTGTGACATGTGATGACGTGTTATCTTGTGACGTGTGATGACGTGTTATCTTGTGACGTGTGATGATGTGTTATCATGTGTCGTGTGATGACGTTATTTTTGCCAGCAATACTTCCTCATCATTGTGCTAGCATTGCCACCATTGTAGCAGCATCAGAGTTCTCAGATTCAATCTTTATTATTTTATTTTTGGTACATGTTCTGAAACGCATAGCGCTTGCGCATCTTCTTCAGCTCTCGCCTTTGGTTGTATTATGCCAGACTTTTTCCTTGGTCGCGCAATCGAAGTTTTTCATAATCCTTTACCCGTAGTTGTCAGATTCCAATAATTGGGACCATTTTTGGCATGGTCCTGAAAAGGCACCAAAGCATTTGTGATACTGGGTCTTTGAAAAATGCATTAGTGTCAAGGATACCGCATAATACGTTTGGAGATACCGGAAGAATATAATGGTTATGAAGCATGCTGGAAGCATTTTATGCTGCTTGTCATGCTGGAACTTGCTCTGAACCTGATGTCTTTTCGCACTGCCTTGGTAGTCGCGTAGTTTAATTCAAACAATAGCTACAAAAACGTTCAAAACAATATCCAATGGCCCAAACCAACCCAATTCGGCTGCTAATGCTTCTATTGTGTTATCAATTCTAAATCATTCACGTCATTACTAACGATTATTTTAAAGTATTCTCTGCGAGACTCCATGTTTGGTCACTTGGTCAGTGACTGGACAGAAAGTACAGTTTATATGTTATTTATGTCATAATTTAAATTCATATGAATGTTTCTATGTGGAAGCTATATTATTCAGGTATTATGCTATTTAATCGAAAGATGTACTTCCAGCCGCAGTATAACTGTATAAATTGTCCACGTGAAGAATACTAAGAACAGACTTAAGTCAAACATAATTTTCTGAACGTCAGCTTAACCTGAATCTCGTTAATAATTTTTAGTCGGCTTGTATCATTTCTTGCCACCTGAGAACGTAACCAGAAGCAGCTTAACCTTTCTTCAATATTATTTAATCGTCGTTTTCATTGCAAAACATTTGTACTTTCGACAATTCATGGTGCGCGTTTAGTTTCTTTTATGCGCTACCAAAGTCCATCGCGTCTATACAGAGACAAAACTTGTCGTCTGCGTGTCTTTGACCGCCACGACAAATGACAAAAGTCCTAACAAATTATGGCAAAAAATGTTCCTTGGTTGAGAGAAGTTCAGCGAACCTCGTTGTCCTATTTTTGGCTTAAAACTCAAAATTACAATTTATTTACCTGAGTCGGGAACTTTGACCAGCAAACAGCTATACTGAACTGTACTGATATACTGAATTAATCTCCTGATAAGCTTCGATCACGACGGTTGCTGCGAAATTATGACCCGGGAAAACTGTTAACTGCCGAATCCATTTACTGTATAAGACCGTTTGGTACTCCATTTGCGGACTTTGAAATATCGCAATGGTAATTTTAATAAAATCACTATTTTTTACATTTCTTGAAAAACACCATTTTCATTTCGTAATTTCATGCATTAACTTGAAAATCATTCGTTCGATGTTATTATTTAATTCATGTGTTTTGATCGGATTGCCTGAGAAGCTTTTGCTTAAACTATGCACTGTGCTTGTGTCTGTGCAGTGGAGTGCCCAGAGCTGTGCAGCGGGCAGGGGGAGTACGTAGAAGGAAGGTGCGTGTGTCTGCCAGGCTGGAAGGGGCCGGAGTGCAACCTGCGCTACGACGAGTGCGAGGTGCCGGACTGTAGCGGCAACGGCCACTGCGTCGACGGCCGCTGCAGCTGCGCTATGGGCTTCAAGGGCGAGTTCTGTCAGGAGGGTGAGTTTAAGTTTGGTGTGTCACTTTTAAAAAGTGCTTAACTTTGCAAATAGCTTATGTATGTGAACGTGTTACTACTCTGTTCAATTTACTGCATTAAATTCAAAACCAGCAAGCACGCACGTTATCTATGAAAATGCCTAATTTATCTAACATGTTTCCATATCACCTACGGACCTCGTAACCTGAGTAAATATCCATCCATATAAAATTTATTTACCCTACACTAACTGCTTAATTGTGCATTAAATTCATCGCAGTCACCCTTAAGTACGACTAACCCGCTAACGTGTGTAGTGGAGTGCCCGCATCCTACGTGCTCGGGTCACGGGTGGTGCGTGAACGGCACGTGCATCTGCCAGAAAGGCTGGCGTGACACTGACTGTGCCAAGATGGACGACGCGGCGCTGCAGTGTCTGCCTGACTGTTCCATGCATGGCAACTTCGACCTCGAGAGTCAGGAGTGCGTCTGTGAACCTCAGTGGACGGGGTCAGAGTGCGACAAGAGTGAGTCAACAATTTAACTTCAGTTATGACAATTTACTCATAAGTTTCTTGAATCATTTAAAAGCCGAGCAAATAAATTCTATTGATTAGAAAAAAAAAACATTTAATATTTTTGGATTTGAAGTTCTTGTACTCACGACAAAAGGGACTTACTAAATAAAGGATTTATTACCTGCCATATTATAACAATAATCAAATTATCGATTAAATCTTTGGTCATGTATATTCATATTTATACTGAAAAATTATATAATTGTTGATTTAACGCGCAAAAATCGCACAAGCACTATAAATGGGCATGAAGGATATGAGGCATCTCCTACAGACGCCCTCACTCACTAATGTTACGCCCTCACTAATCTCCTACAGACATGTTACGCCCTCACTAATCTCCTGCGGACATGTTACGCCTTTACTAATCTCCTGCAGACATGTTACGCCTTCACTAATCTCCTGCAGACATGTTACGCCTTCACTAATCTCCTGCAGACATGTTACGCCTTCACTAATCCCCTGCAGACATGTTACGCCATAAATAACGTGCCTGAAAATTAGGTGTCACCAATAGGTGTGCATGTGACGAACATGCGCTAACACGTTTATGCTGTGTTCATGAATGCTTCGATCTTGCTTCGACTTAAATTTTTAATTTACGTGATCAATAAACATACTTATTTGTTCTATACCTTACCTATATGTCAGAATATGTAGTATGTTTCTGATGGGTAATGTTCAGAGGTAATGCTCAGATACTAACTCAGGAGTGCATGATTCGTGAACAGGTCTGAGTTTGTTTGGTCATGACATAAATTTACTTCAGACCATAACCATTCCTAGACCTTAAGATTATCAGATTCAGAGACCCTGTGATTTAATGTTTTCATAGACCCTAAGATCGGAAAGACGTCACAGATACTCAGTCCAGCCCAGGTTATAAGTTCATCCCGTCACGGTTCCTACTGCCATCGCCGTGTCAGAATGAAAGATCATGTGGGCCCTCAGACCATCCGACCCTCAGACCATCCGACCCTCAGGCCATCCGACCCTCAAACCATCCGACCCTCAGACCATCCGACCCTCAGACCATCCAACCCTCAGACCATCCAACCCTCAGACCATCCAACCCTCAGACCATCCGACCCTCAGACCATCCGACCCTCAGACCATCCGACCCTCAGACCATCCGACCCTCAGACCATCCGACCCTCAAACCATCTGACCCTCAGACCATCCGACCCTTAGACCTTCCAACCCTCAGACCATCCCTATTGCTCCCTCAGAAGTGTGTGGTCTGGACTGCGGTCTGCACGGGCGCTGTGAAGGGTCGCAGTGTCTCTGCAGCGACGGATGGACGGGCGACAAGTGCGACCTGCGCACTTGCGACGCCAGGTCAGTTGACCTACTACATGTACGACAACTGCGACATAGGATGAGTTGACTAAGCTTATGTACGACAAATGCGACGTAGGGTGAGTTGACCCAGCTTATGTACGACAACTGCGACGTAGGGTGAGTTGATTAAGCTTATGTACGACTACTGCGACGTAGGGTGAGTTGATTAAGCTTATGAACGACAACTGCGACGTAGGGTGAGTTGACTAAGCTTATGTACGACAAATGCGACGTAGGGTGAGTTGACCCAGCTTATGTACGACAACTGAGACGTAGGGTGAGTTGATTAAGCTTATGTACGACAACTGCGACGTAGGGTGAGTTGATTAAGCTTATGTATGACAACTGCGACGTAGGATGAGTTGACTAAGCTTATGTACGACAATGAACCAGCTTATGTACGACAACTGCGACGTAGGGTGAGTTGATTAAGCTTATGTATGACAACTGCGACGTAGGATGAGTTGACTAAGCTTATGTGCGACAACTGCGACGTAGGGTGAGTTGACGCACCTTATGTACGACAACTGCGACGTAGGGTAAGTTGACCCACCTCATGTACGACAACTGCGACGTAGGGTGAGTTGACCCACCTCATGTACGACAACTGCGACGTAGGGTGAGTGGACCCACCTTATGTAACGAAATATCTAGCCCTGTCAGTCAAAGCTATCTCCATAGATGGCTGGGTATCATGGCGGTCAAGTCACACAATGAGCATCGAGCGGAGTGTGATATATCTTCTGTAACGGGCAACAAAAGGACTCAGTTTCATGCGTAACGCAGTAAACATTACTTAACAGTGGCTCATAAGTTACTTTGAGTGAATACATGTGAGAAACCGTCTTTGTGTAGCCCTTTAATGATTTAAATTAAATAAGACCCTTGACTCACATTGACGAGTTCGTACTCTGGATAAGTTTTCAATATTATATTCTATTATTAAGTATTCTATTCTATTAAGCATTCTATTCTATATTCAATATTCTATTAAGTATTCAATATTATATTCTCAGTAAAAAATGAATGGTTCATATTGTCCAAATAGACTCACTTCTGCCTATTGCACCATCAGCGAACGAACGTAGATTTATGTGCCCCATTGCCGAGGCCAAAATGTGTCAGGGTAACCCGCACAAAAGCAAAACGTGCTTCGCTGTTAGAACAAAGACTCATTCATTCCACTGAGTGTATGTATAGATAAAAACAACACCAATACGCATATCTACAGCATGTGCTGACGATGGATCATAGATTACGAAGAAAAATACGCTTTCACCCAACGTATGCTCATAAATGTGATACGCGCCCACGCACAGATGTGAAGAGCACGGCCAGTGCAAGAACGGGACGTGCGTGTGCATGACGGGCTGGAACGGGCGACACTGCACGTTGTCGGGCTGCCCGTCCGCATGCTCCGGCCACGGCACGTGTGTCCTCAAGGATGAGGAGTGGCACTGCGTGTGCCATCAGCTCTACGAGGGTCTCGACTGTGCCACGAGACTTGAGAGCGAGTGTCAGGACGGTCAGGACAACGATCAAGGTACGTGACTGCGTGCTTATCTTTAAGCTAACGTGTACAAAAATTCTCATGTCTAGGTTATCGTGTCTATGGGCTCATGTCTGTAATTTGATGTCTCAAAATCATGTCTGGGTACAAAATTCAAAAATTCATTTCAAGACAGCTATGTCTAAGGAATAATTTCTTTGTAATCATTCATATCTACACTCATTTTTGCCTTGAGTTTATGTAATGATTCATAAAACTGCTAAGCAAGGAGGTTTGTTACACTTCATTCGATGCAAAATTGCTTGCTTCTCTTTAGGCATCTGACGTTCAAACAGTTTTGATTACGGGTTGAATTCGTTTAAACAAAGTTCATTTAACGTTTATTAATGCCTTTATTCAACACGTGGAAATTAATGTCTTTAGAGCGCATGCAAATGAACGTTGTGTGCTCCGCCTGTAGACGGTCTAACGGACTGCGAGGACTCCGAGTGTTGCACCGTCTCCCCCTGCGACCGCTCGAACCACTGCTACAGCTCCCACGACCCCATCGACATCCTCCTGAGGAAGCAGCCTCCTGCTGTCACCGCATCCTTCTTCCAGAAGATGAGGTTCATCGTCGAGGAAGGATCCCTGCAGACCTACGCAAAGCAGGCTGCCTTCAACCAGAGGTGTGATATTACATAATATTTTAATATTTAGGTGTGATGTTACATAATATTTTAATATTTAGGTGTGATATTACGTAATATTTTAATGTTTCGCAACACTCACAAGTCGAACGGTGGAGGACTGGTGAAAACGTTCATTTTTTTCTTTCCAACTGCTTGCCTAGGTTCTCAATGAATGCCGAAATTTAATAGTCGCCTCGCCGGAAAAAATTTCTGCTCAATTACGAGCATGGTTATCGTAACAATAATTAGTATCTGTCAGAATTACTCAATTATGATGATTATTCAACACCTCTCTCCTGTTTTAACTTGAATAATTTATCTGGTACGGTAATTATGTCGCCACCGTAAAAACAAAGAAGACGCGAGAAACAAAATCCGCATAATTGTGTGCCCAACCATGATATCATCGTAGTTTGGGATCACTAATAGCTTATCCCATCTTGATTCTTCGTTATGCATCTCATTATCATCATCATTTTCATCACAATAATTTGATGGTGAAATACAGTGAGACATGTCAACGCCTGTCGACATCCTGTGTTTGGGTGGCTGCGACTCTGATCAGCTCCCTGCTACTTCACGCGCCCTCAGCTCGTCTGCTTAACAATTGTTATCTGATTAACACATCAAGATAACGTCGTCGAGGACGGACCTGATAATTGACTCATTAATAAGACTATAATTGAAGCCGCCCGAGAGATAGAGGTCTGTTCGGAACGCCGCGTTTCTATTCGGAATTTCGTTGATGTCGTTCAAATTTAATTAAAGTTCAAATATTATATGGAAACCGCACATAAACGGCATCGTGGACGAATAAACGGCATTGTAAGTGGTTTTCCTTAATTAAAGCTCACCTAGTCAACAAATTGTTTTACGAATATTCATAAGATTTTTTCATTCTAACGACGCGAAATAATAATATTATGACAGACAGTTTTCCTCATAGATTGAATAAGCCTTTAATTAGCGAATAAGTCGAGCGCGTCCGTGATATTGATACCAATTATGCGGTCGCCGTCGTTACAGAATCAATAGCCTGAGCCAATAAACTGAGGGAAGCCTCAATAATATATTTATTGTGATGCGCCAGGCAGCGTCTCGACTTATTTCAACTTGTTTTTCCATCAAGACAATGAATGTCATGACGACTGCAGGGAACACAATAATAATTCCCGCAAAACGACAATTCAACGAACAATTTTGTGCTGAATAAGGCCAACCCGCAAGTGTATAGGCTGTAAATTATACGCCTATTAGCGGCATTTTATGCATTTTGTTTTGAATAATAAACCATTTAAGGTTTAAGATAAAGGACTTAAAATACAAGTCGAGATGGAATTTTTTGAATGACTAATTGTTACGAATAATTTCTTTGTATTGAACGTGCCTAATTTCACGAATAATGAAAAATGCATAAATTATTACTCATATTGGACAATAAATCGTCATGTATATTCATTTTTAATTACGCGAATAATTACTTTTTCGATGTTCCTCCAATATTATTGTGCTCAGAAAGGCGAAAAATTATTTCTATTTAATTTGTATAGAAGCTGCTCGAGAATTTACAACCGTGATAACATATACGTGAAATGAAAAACCTTTCACCACGAGCACATTGTTCAAAAAAATTATTTTGCGTAGGAGGTAATTTTCCCATTTCTGTGCAAAGTCAAAAAACGTATTTTGGACGAATGCATTTCCTCTAAGCGCATTCATAAAGAAGCGCTCCTGCTCTTACTTTGGTATCGCGTGTCGATATTTGGGTAATGGCAAAGACCAACTTATAGGCTATTGCATTTTCAACGCGTTATTATTGTGAAGGGATGTTTGGAATTCTTGGAGAGGCAACGAGACAGCCACAAGTTGGGCAAAGTTAGGCGGCTATCTGGGCCCGACAAGTTCATAGAAATTCCCCGTGATACGGCACCAGGAATATATTAATTCGGGCCATCTTGCTGAAATTTGATAGCTTTGAAGCTGCAGCCTCGAACAGCGTCGATGACAGCCTTTGGTTGCTGATCTTAACATCATACTGGTGCAGGCGATGATATTACAATGCATGTTTATTGCCTGTCACATGTAAGGAGTAAATAACAACGTACTGGTACAGGCTATGATATTACAATGCGCGTTTATAGCATATTAAATTTCAGGGGTAAACATACATTTCCATCAATTGGCCAATGTCCTAAAAAGGTAAGGAAGTGACCCTTGTAACAACATCTATTAAATGGTGTGTTTTTTTGTGATATAAAGAAAATGGTAAAAATGTAGGCCGCTGCACACATGGATACAACAGTAGTTTTGAAATGCTTAGAAATCAAACGTAGTCTTTGTAAAAACTTTTTATACATAAACTACATATTTTAAATAGTTTGCTTGAATTGTGGCGGCAGCACATAATCTGCGTAGTTTGTACGAGTTGGTTTAGAAATAATCAAAGTCATATGGTTTAGTCGAATTCGTTAAAAAAGTGAAAAATTTTTGTCGACAACGTTTTCCCGAATTTGATAATCAATGTTTGTTATTTGTTAGTTGATGCAACAGCAATTGCCTTTCTATCCATTTGTTGATATGCTTTTACATTTAGACTTATCTTGAGGTTTTTACGTTCTTAAAAAGATAAAATACTCTGTTCCAGTCTTTATTCTTGTTATTTTGTATCAAGTTGGTTCATGGCAGCAGCTTAGGTTCTATTGTTGGTGCTTGCGACGCCTCGAGTGTCGTTGGAATTCGAGGGCAGCGTCATGAGAGCGACGCAGACGACCGTTAGCATCTCCCCTCGGGGCTGGAGGTGCCATCAAACCCCCACGGAGCGAGTAGATCTCTTCGCAATGGACCTAATTGCACTTGAAATGCCCAGTCGTTTGATGAACAAAGTGGTCAGGATTCCTTTGACGACAAGCGTTTAGACTCACGAGAATTACACGCAGGATTTTCTAGTTATCCCGAGCAAGGCCCGCGGGCCGACGCGCGGTGAATTACCCCGTAGATTTGCTCGTTATGTCAGCCTGCCCACGGCCTCATCCTTATTTCAGGAGATCATTACGACGTTCATGATGGAGGATTCGCACCCTAAATTGGGAGGGGATCCTTCAATGTCTTGAATCAAGACTAACAAAGGGCTATTTTTCCCTCAATAAACCTCGAAATGAACCTATCCCCTCTACGGAACGAGATTAATGCACCTGAACATGGCAGTTGTTGTCGTATCACAAAATTATTGACGAGGACTGATTAAATGTAGAATTTAGGATTTTTCTACTCAGATGATGCCTTCTTGTAGGAATATCATTGCAGGCGTAGTATGAAACATGTATATTCAATGTATGACTATCTTCTCGCGTCTGTCTGTATGGAAATAGTTTTTTCTACTTCATCCAGGATACTTGCAGTAATTCAATACTGTTCACCAAGCAATGAAATCAAAATTCTGTTGGAACTTTGGTCCGTATATTGGAAATTGTCATTAAATTTTACTGGGAATATTGCAGTGAACGCTCCGCGCCGCAGCAAACTTATATAATCTCTTCCAGCGACTTGAAGCCGTAAACTCTCCTATATATTGCTCGTGCGTTGCTTCTGCTTATCCTAGTACACAATGTGCAGTGCATTGACTGTAGTCGTGCGTCATACTGCTAACAATAGTAAAATAGTACAACATGTACTACTGGTATATCGATCAATCCAGAAATAAGTGTTTATCATCACCAGCAACTCGTTATAAAGGCTCGCCCTTAATTAAAAAGACATTTTCTTGCCCCATAGCTCGCCTAAGAGACAAGTCAATGAGAGGTAAGCGTGTAGTTCTGTTTCAGGTTAACCTCATACATGGAGTAGTGTATACGATTTCAACTGTTTCTATATTCTATATGATTTCGATTTTACAATTAGTTAGCTCTATATAGCTCATAAAAGTTTAGAACTTTGTGAAAACATTAAGATCAGGAAGCTTGATAATTTTAATATTTTTGATACAGGATGGATATTATTTTTCTTCGGGACCTTTGCATGAACATGAATATTCATAAATTTTTTTGAAAGTTTATTTCTAGTTTATTGTTTAACATTGAATAATTTATGATATGGTAAAAAAACTAGTATTCTGGTTTAGACTGAAAAAATTCACTGAAATATTACATCATTATTTTATATTATTTCCATAGTTAGCTCTGATCTCATTCTAATTACTTTGCTTTATTTCTCATAATTTTACATTTTGAAACTTAAGTCTGCTAAGCTCCTGAACCTGCTTACCTTACTCAATACTCACGCTCGTCCTTAAGTTATTTCACGCTAACACAAATTCTATAATTTCTTCTCACTCTCTTCACAAAGTGCGCATGGCTTTAATATTGTAAGCACATTACACTATGATTGCCTAATTATAATGTACAATTTCACTGCACTACAGCCCCTTGAAGGCTTAAAGTCACAGCGCTACTGGCACTGGCCTGGTTAGTCTCTTTAATATTTGTAGGTGTCAGAGTATCTATATAGCTCTCTTCAACCTGAGAGCCGCTTGACACTATGACTACGTTCTGCTATTTGTAGAACATTGCCGTTTGTAGCAACACATTTTTTAATTAACTGGAAGGTTGTCATGTAGAATCATTGATCTCATGCCTCGCCAGTAGTGCAAGGCAATATCATGATGAATAACCAACGCACTCGTATAACTCTTGGTGTTGCTCTCGCCAAAGCTCATCATGACGAAAACAAACCAACTTAATACTTAAAGATTATAACGCTGTATTTCACTCTTTCGTTCAGCCGAGCATCGGTGGTGCGTGGTCGCGTTATCAGTGGCCAGGGCTCAGGGTTGCTGGGGGTGCGGGTGTCCATGTTCCGCCCCAACGACACGGGGTTCACCCTCACCCGCCACGGGGGGCGCTTCGACCTCATGGTCAACGGCGGGGGCGCCGTGAAGCTGGTCTTTGGCAAGCCTCCCTTCAGACCATACGTCAAGACCGTGCGAGTGCCGTGGAATGAGGTGCGTTGATATTAGACCCCTGCGGGTGCCGTGGAATGATGTTAGTTATTATTAGACCCCTGCGGGTGCCGTGGAATGAGGTGCGCTGATATTAGAGCCCTGCGAGTGCAGTGGAATGGCGAGCGTTAATATTACCCTGTGCGTGCGTACTGGAATGACGCGAGTTTAACCTCTTCATGTCGCGAATGTGATGCAGGTCGTGGTTATCGACACGATTGTAATGACGACGACCAGTATCGTGCCACCTCCCCCCGCAACGCCGTGCCTGGACCACGACTACGACAAGCTCAAGCCTGTCGTGCTGGCCACCTGGAAACACGGCTTCCAGGGCGGCTGTCCTGAGCGCTCGGCCATCCTCGCTGAGTCTCAGGTCATCCAAGAATCCCTGCCCATCCCTGGCTCGGGGCTACACCTTGTCTACCATTCCTCCAGGTGATTTGCTTTGTGTCATTCCTCTAGGTGTGGGGTTTCAGTCATTCTTCCAGGTGCGGGGCTCTATGCCATTCCTCCAGTCGAGGAGCTCTATGCCATTCCTCTTGTCGCCAATCCGTTCAAACTAATGTGCGATTACTTCATGCTACACTGCAGCATATGTCATCACTTCATATTACACTGCAGCATGTTATGTGACCGCTTCATGTACTCAATATATCGACTACAGTCGGGCACCTTATTATATATAATTGATACCTTCATTTTCTGTTTCGTGCTATGTAAGTTATTCCTCGATACTGAATTTCGAATGCCTCGTTTCACGTAATCATTGTTACTTCAAACAATATGTTAATTACAGAGCATTCGTGCCTTGTATCAACCATTTCTCCGAGACTTGTTGTAATAAAACATTAACAAACAACCCTATTCTCGCCTGATGGTTTTGCCGAAATGATTCGCACTTCACTGAAAACGAACTTTTCAGCGTTAACGATTCTATGCCTGTAATTAAGGAATTGTCAATTCTTTTTCCCAGGTCTATTGGATACGAATCTACGATCCAGCTCCAGCTGACTCCGGACAAGATTCCGGCGACTCTGCGCCTGATTCACTTGCGCATCACCATCGAGGGGATCTTATTCGAGAAGACCTTCGAGGCGGACGCCGACATCAAGTTTACTTATGCCTGGGACAGACTCAATGTTTATCGGTACGGTGAACAGAATTACTTAGAAGTTCACTATTAAAATCATTGATAAGTTAGTTGCTTTTTTTCAAGTCATTATAATTTTTTTGGTATAGCTCAATAATAATGAGCTACGTTTTCTTTCAATACAAGGGAAGGACCAATTTTTTGTCGGGTAAGAGATGATATGTTCTTTAATAAGCTATTTTTATTGAAGGCAGTACATTAATAAAGCTTACGTTTAAAAACTTAAACCTCTGCTATGAAATAAAATTCATTTGCACGTTCCTTCTTTAGAAGCAATTTCAACTAATTTGGTCATATCTACAAGAAGGACAAGTCGTTGATTATAATTTATTTGCCAATAGTTTTTTCACACAGTATCTGCTTGACACTATAAGTGTAAAATATTAAAGCGCATAGAATAGTTATCTCTGCTTTATGCATGCACACTAACCGTAAACTTAATACCCCTCGTGCGCATACTAATGTGTATGATGTTTTCCTCACGTGGGACGACAGACAGCGCGTGTACGGCGTGACGTGGGCGGTGGTGCGCGTGGGCTACGCGTACAGCAACTGTGACCGCGTGATCTGGGAGGCACAGACCACGCAGGTCTCTGGCCACGAGATGAGCATCTCTGACATCGGAGGCTGGGACTTGTCCATCCACCACCGCTACAACTTCCATGAGGGTGAGTACCATTCCCCATACTCCAAATAATGGCAAATGGGACCCAAAAATTTGCAGACAATGACTTGTACCACTCAAAGTCCGTATGCATGAATACTGAATTTGTCATAATTATTCTACTCTCCGAACTCTATAGGCTGTGTGTAGGCACTAAATGTTGCACGTCCTTCGTCCTAATATTTAATGTGTATCAGTTCTCGTAATTACCTATAGGATACCTCCCTCAACTTGATATTCAATGTATATGTGTTCACTTAATCAGCAACTGAATACGTCATTTATCCTGATATTCAAATGCATCGGTCCACATACTAACCTCCAGAACTTCACCCTGCCCCCAGGCATACTGCAGAAGGGCGACGGGCGCAACATTTACCTCAAGCAGCGGCCTCGTGTGTTGCGAACGCTCATGGGCGATGGACGACAGCGGGAAGTTAACTGCAAAAACTGCGACGACGATGCCATTAACCAACGTCTGCTGACGCCAGCAGATCTGACGGCAGCTCCTGACGGATCTCTATACGTGGCTGATTTCAACCTGATCAGGCGCATCCTGCCTGACAACACCGTCCGCACTGTTGTAAAACTTAAGTGAGTACAGGCAACTATTTCATTGATTACTTAGTCTAACATAGCATCAAACTCAACAATAAGACAATATAGTGGCCGATGTTATGTAATGCGTTATGTAATGCTTGGAATAGAAAAATATTAATCGAGTCGTTGGGACGAAATTATCGTCAATAATTACTGTTTCCAATTAATTGCCAAATGCTTTCTTTGTCTCACGTTTTAGCGAGACGCGAGTCTCGTACCGCTACCACTTGGCTGTAAGTCCCACGTCTGGCACGGTTTACATCAGTGACCCTGAAGCCCACCAGATCTTGAAGGTTAAGAATCCCGACGATTTCTCGAACCCAGAGAACAACTACATGCCTTTCGTTGGTTCCGGAAAGCGGTGCCTACCTGGAGATGACATCGGCTGCGGAGATGGAGGTCGCGCAAGAGATGCAAAATTACAATATCCTAAAGGAATGGCTGTGTCCTCAGAGGAGGTCGTATATTTTGCTGATGGTACCAACGTCAGAGCCGTGGACAGCGATGGAATCATCAGTACAGTTATCGGTACACACAGACATCGGTCCCACTGGCAGCCCCTGCCTTGCTCAGGAACCCTGCCAGTTGACGACATCAGTTTAAGGTGGCCAACGTCACTTGCGGTTAACCCTCTGGACGAGTCTCTTTACGTCCTGGACGACCACCACGTTTTAAGGCTTACGCATGATCGAAGGATCAAAGTTGTTGCTGGTAGACCTCTGCACTGTCCACCTCAAGGTCCGGACTCTCCTTCTGATCTTGCCACTCACACCACTCTGCGCTCCCCTCAAAGCTTAGCTTTCGCTTCCAACGGTGATTTATACATTGCGGAGAGCGATACCGAACGGTTGAACCGAGTGAGAGTCATTGTAACTGATGGGCTCATTTCTGACTTTGCTGGTGCAGAATCGAAGTGTAACTGTCGCGAAGATTCCTGTTCATGTTTCGATGACTCGCACGTTCTCGCAGCTAACGCGATATTTTCGACGATCTCCGCTGTTGCTGTCACCCCCGACGGTGTTGTGCATGTCATGGACCAGGGCAACCTCAGAGTCCGCTCGGTCACGTCGTCTCTACCGCAGCCAACACAACAGCGGCTTTATGAGATTTATTCGCCTGAATCTCAGGAAATTTATGTATTCAATCGATTTGGTCACCACATTGAAACTCGAAACATCCCCACCGGTCGTACGCTGTATTCATTCGTGTATAACGTCAACACCAGTAACGGGAAGCTGTCTTCAGTCACCGACGGTGCAGGTAACCGCGTCTCGTTCTTGCGGGACTACACCGGCCAAGTCACAATGGTGGAAAACTCGCGGCAACAGAAATGTCTTCTGAACATGTCACGGATGCGCAGACTCGAGCGGATGGTCACTCCCGACGACCATAACATCACTTTAACGTACCACGGAGCGACAGGCTTGCTTCGATCATCCATGGATTCCGTTGGTCGTGCTCACGTATATTCATATGACAATTATGGTCGCCTCATCCGAGCCGTTACGCCTTCTGGGCAACTCATCGAACTCACCTTCGACCTGAGCATCCGAGGAGCTCGAGTGACGGTCTCTCGTGATGGAGGCTCCCCCATCACTATGCTTATCAACGGGGCTAAAGTGACAGAGACAATTGGTAAGAATTGGCTTGTATTAGATTCATTTTTGATCATTGTATATGTTGATCAAAACATATACATAATGTACATATACATAACATATATGTTATATACATATACATATATACATATTATACAAAACATATACATAACAGAACTTAATTAGCTTACTTTTATGTATATCTACGAAATTTTTCAGAATTATAATGTAAGCCTCTATGGGGAATCGCTGGGAGGGTCTGCATATCGAAACTCACACGGAATATGATATATAGTTGATTTTATCGTTACTCCAGAATATACGATAGAATTCAATTGAATTTACACGGGCGAATTTTGATCCGCTGGATATTGCAGCGATAGTTTTTATTGTTAATCACTATCTCTTTGTATGCCAGGCGATGCATCTAGCGTCACAGCGCTTTTGCCCGACGGTACTGTAGTGACCAAATCCCCTTGGGATCACCACATCGCTACAGAGACCACGCCCTACCCACTCATCGATACCCCCACCATCGCTAACTCGTTCCCAGTGCCCGGACGCCAGCGCACGGAGATCGGGCAGGAGTTGGTCAACAGCTTCGAGTGGCGGTACTTTGTCGAGAGGAGTCGACTGGGCGAGATCGTTAAGGTAAAGCAATCAATATAAGTACCCTTAATCGTAATTGCTCAGATTTGAGTTAGCCATTCAACTGAAATTCTAGGTGAATTTTTCAACAAGATGAATGCATCAAATGAGTTTCTCACAAACTCGTCTCATTGGTTTCGGGTAATTAATTGACTTGTCAGAAAACGGGTAAATAAAACTAAAGCTTCATTCACGGAGTCCTTCCTTAGTTAAAATATACTAAATTTCTTGCCAAAAATGCAGCAACTCTCATTGGTTTTGCTATTGCGTACTCAGGTTGGGCGTCACATGCGCGTCAACGGCGAAGACGTCCTAACGTTCAAGTACGACATGACGTCTGCAACAGAAGCCGTAATGAACCCAATCGACGTACAACTTCTGAACGTCACATATGACTCATTGGGTCGGCCCTTACGATGGACTTTGGCGGGACCGTTCGCATCGATGCAGATCACCTACGATAGGTTCGGTCAGGTGGAACAGCGCGTCTGGGGCCACCACAAGGAATCGTACGCCTACGATAAGGACGGCCGACTCGAGATCATCACTTATGCTGACGGAACCAAGAAGGAGTTTTCTTATCTCGACGATCGAAGAGTCAAGGTTAGCTATTATGGTAGAGTGTTGTTGTCGGTTTCCAAGAGGTAAGAAATAAAAACTAGTTTCGGCAGCTACAATAGCAAGATACTGGAGCCGATGAATATTCAGTTTGTTCCGTCATGTTTCTCAATGAATTTAGCCAAAATCGTATAGAAATTATTTTTTTATTCAAGCACATAAGTCGAAGGACCATTTAATACTGTTGTTTTGACAATTTTTTGCTAATCAGTCGATAATCTAAGTCCAGTCTTTGAATTGTTTAGTAAATCCGACAGCAAGCCATACAATTTTTCGGAAAATATTCTGGAATTGATTGAAAGCATCATAAATATTTATTTAAATATTGGTCTAATATTAAATTGCATGTTGCTCTGTTTTTCGGTTTAAATTTTGTGTTAAATTTTATTTCATAATATAAAGAACAAAGATATAAAAAGAATCAAGACTTCACATTGCTGGAATGACTTCACTTTGGAAACAAAATTAAAATTTTGCGGATTACTTCTATGTCATACTAACGGCAAACAAATGTCGCATATATCTGCTTCATCCAACTATTTTATAGCTAAAAGAATTTCAAATCAAATTTCAGATATTTTAGTCCTTCAAATCAATTTAATCTGTAACCCATCGGTTTGAAAGCTTCACTATTGAAATCGAAGATCTCTCCCCCACAAGAGTTCGAACGTCTCTCATGACGCAATTTTCTCGCTTATTTTCAGCCGTTCAAGATGAGCATTAATGGGGGCAACGCTCATTATATGGAACACGACATCGGCGAAGCTCTATCCTCTATCACGACCCCCAAGGGCCACAAATATCTGTTCCGATTGCAGCCCTCGGTGCTGCACAATCGCTTCGTGTTCTCCCCTCCAATTATGCCTCGCCATTATTACCAACTGCTCTACTCGGATGAGGGTCGCCTGCTGGCCGAGGTTCTGCCTTTGCAAGCGGGTCGAGTTGTCTACAATTACGATGAAGCTGGGCGTCTCCAGTTTCAGATATACGGCGACGGGTCGACGGAGTACGGGTATCAACCTGAGACGGGATTATTAAGGTCTGTAACTGTACGCGAACTCGGTTACGAACAAAGGATTGAGAACAAATACCACGCAGGTCTTGTAAAAGAACAAAGGATTCGATTCGGTCCCGCTGACACCCTCCATTCAGTGAAAGCTCGATATTTGTACGACGGATATGCGCGACCGAGGAGAGTAGAGATGGAAATAGACGGAAGTCAAATCGCAAACTATGAAACTTCGTACGATGTTACTTTAGGTACGCTGGAAACTGTGCAGGAACTAAAATTTACCAAAACATATCATAATAAAACTATGGTCCAAGATTCTCGAAAGACCTATGTTCGAGTTTCCAGTTTTGATGCCTATGGGCGCAAGATTGAATCATCCATCACTGTGCGAGGCCGTCTAGTGCACAGATCGCGCTATAGTTACGACGCCCGCAACCGCGTTACCTCACACTCCATCTGGAGAGGACCAGGCACGTCGGAAACATCAACCAACTACACGTACACCCCGGTGGGTCATCTCGAAACTGTTGAAGGGTCCAAATCTTGGCAGTTTCGCTACGACGAAAATGGCAATATGATTGCCGTGATCGAGAGTGGGCACACTGTGTTGGCAGAGTACGACGAAGCCGATCGGCTCACTAACTGGGAAGGTGCGCCTCTGAACGTTTATGATTCTGCTGGTCGATTGCTTCAACAGAATGACATGCAGTATTCCTTCACTGCCAGAGGCAATGTCCGTCATGTGTGGAGAGAAGGAGTTTTCTTGACAACTCACCGGCACGATCACAAAGGCAGACTTGTTGCCTGGCAGGACAATAAAGGAAACTCTACGCAATTTTTCTACACGAATTTGAAGCAACCGGATCTTCCCACTCACATCCACGATCCGGTTTCTCGCGATACCACACTCATGCTTTACGATGAGCAAGGTCACCTCATCGGTATGCAGACTGAACGTGCTAAGTTTTGGGTCGCTGCAGACAACGTTGGCAGTCCAATCGCCATCTTTGATGCTTCTGGAGTTTTGATGAAAGAAATCAAACGCTCACCTTGGGGGGCGATCATCGAGGATACTCGACCAGACTTATTGCTTCCTGTCGATTTCCAAGGCGGCATTCGAGACCCAATCACCGGCATGATCATTTTTGGGCTTAACATGTACGATCCCTTCCATGGTCAGTGGTTGTCCCCGAGGTTTGACAGAATTGCTGGGGCTTCTCGTGATCCATCGTCGGTCTACCTGCACCGGTTCGCAAATAACGATCCTGTGAACCCAATGCACCTTATTGACGCATCTCCCAAAAGTGAGTACAAATTTTATATATAATACCAATTAATTTAGGAAGTCAGAAAAACTTAGTTGATGTACCATCATTTTTATTAGTATCTTATAAGGAGCTGAGTCTCGCTACTGCATATTTAAATTTAAAAACGTACTGTCTGCTCTTTCCAGATTTGAATAGATGGTTGAAGATGTTTGGAGTGGATCTCGGGTCAATGCTTGGGTCGAAGTACCACGACGAGACCTTAGGTAGGTGCGTGGACGGCCACACGCCCGCCGTCCTTAAGCCCGCCCTCTCGGTCATATCAGGATTGTCTTGCTCTACTAAGGGCATCGTCGAGGAATTCTCACGGCCATCATTAGTTCCTAAGTCCGCCATAAAAACAGACGAGCTTATCACATCGGATTCTTTAACTCCCTTCTCGTCAGCCGGTCCAGTGTTGGGACCAGGAGTTATGGTCTCCAGTCACGCAGGTCGAGCGCTCATAACTCTCGTACCGTCCCGGGAAAATTCTGTGGTGCAGGGAGTCGCGCGTGATGTTCTCAACGGCTCAGCTCTGCTGGAGCTTACTTTGCCTCACCACAGACACCATACTTTGTACCTCGTGAAGGAAGACGTCTCTTCGAGGCCTGATGATCTCCAGCAACTGCAGAGACTTTCGGGTCTTTTCAACGTGTCAGTGCACGAAGGGCAGCATCCAGAGCTGCGCGTGACAGGAGGCGCAGCATCTTTAGTCATACTGTACGGCTCCTCAGCCACTGCGGCTCGCCATCGACTTCTTCGACACGTCCAACGTCGCGCTGCTGAACACGCGTGGGCCGCTGAAGTCGAGAGAGTGAAACGAGGCGGTCCAGTTCTCCATCCTTGGACTGAAGAAGAGAAACAAGAGCTTCTTCGCACCGGCGAGGTCTCAGGGTATGCTGCTTCTGAACTTCATCCAGTGCACAGATTTCCTCTACTGGCTGACGATGCAAGCAATGTTGTTTTCCGACATTCTGGCAGACGAAGAAGACGAGCTAGATCACATCCGACATCGTGATGGCCACCGGCCAACCTAGATTAGATTTGCAAAAACTACATTGAAAGTTCTTACAAATCACTATGCGACTACCGCTATAGTTACGTCTTTCTAAATTTTACATTTTTTATGGTGTTGTTAGTATACGATTCGATGGAGCTTTTGTGAACTAATCTACAATTAGCTGTATATATAGACAAAATCATTATGTACAAACAGGGTATTTCTTAGCGTATCGCCCTCCTGCCGAGGATAAACTGCCGTGTGATAAAATGCTTCAGTTCCATAAGCCTCAAATCCATCACGACCGACTGCCCCATATCCGTATGGGGCAACCACTCACCGGTTATCCACTCATTGCCGTATAGGATGACAACCACTCACCGATAACAAATATCATGTCGCTTTTGTGGATGGAGCAAACGTATTATAAGATCTTTGCTTCAGGTAGAAGATATGTGCTCCTTTCCGTATAAAATCTAGAGTGGAAGTTGGAGTTATCCCTCAAATTGCACACCTGAAAAATGAACGAATTTTAGTCTATACTAAAAAAATGAAAGAGATCAAGAAATTCCTTAAGTTGTGTGGGATAGATTATGATCATAAGTTTATTACAACTTTTTCATGGCTTGATAACGTTGCAGTTAATGTTCAATCAGTTCATTGTAACTTAATGTTACTCATTTACGGTTGAGAACTCGCAAGTTTAGGAGGCGAACAGCATCGCTTTAGTGGCCAAGAAGTTCTCATTGACGAAAATTGAAGAACAGGTCTGAATTGAAGGAAATATGTTACGAAATGAGTGGATGACATTAAGTGTTTAGTCACAAAAGTGGTGAAATATCAACTAATTTTATACTTCAAGTTTGAATATATGAATCGCTCTAGGTGGGAAAATCCCGTGAAAATGAATCTAACCTTCTCTTTATTTGGTTGGGTCAGTCTGTCTCTGAGTACACGAGTATGTTGTCCGATAAGGTTAATGTTGTATGGGGTATTTCTAATAAACGTTTCATTCCTTCGAAATTTTGTATGTGTACACACATTGCTGGTTCATAGCGCTGATACTATAAATTTCAAGGAATGTGCATGTAACCTTTTTTTAACGTTCAATTTAAATATATTCACCAGGTTTCTAACAATTCTTTATTGTGCTGGTCACGTATATTTTTATGAAGTATGGATGGATTTGTTTATTGAATTATGTTTTTGTCTACTCGACTCTTGCAGCTGCAAAATAAGATTAGGGAATTATCAAAAACGCAGCTCCAATTCTTGGGGCTTACAATTCGAATCACTTGACTGAATACGCGAAAATAATTTATGGATTTCGAATTAAGTCTTCATGAGGAATCTGTGCGTGAATTATTTTAGGTGAATTGCACACATAACGCGATTGACAAGATTGGCTATAAATTTATCATGATTTTTCTGTTTATCCGATTTCATTACTAATCCAAAGCCAATCGTTAAAAACAAAATTGAACCGCAAGAAAGCCTGAGTATAAATCATTTAGGAAAATTTACAAATGTAG
Organism: Hyalella azteca; assembly: GCF_000764305.2. NCBI lineage: Eukaryota > Metazoa > Arthropoda > Malacostraca > Amphipoda > Hyalellidae > Hyalella > Hyalella azteca. Next base: position 254,890 of record NW_025942630.1, read on the forward strand.
TTCTTCTGAACTTCATATGTAGTGCTTCTGAACTTTTAAATGTACTTCTTCTACAAATGTTGTTCTTCTAACTTCAAATGTACTTCTCCTGAACTTCAAATGTAATTCTTTTGAACTTCATATGTTGGTCTTCTACATCGTTGATGTAATTCCCAGAACTACATAAAGATCATCTTCAAAATTAGCTCATAGAACTTAAGAACTACTATACAGGCTCTATGGGTCATCGCACATGACATTACACGACATGGCATTGCGATACGAGGCATTTTTTACGAACAATTTCATGCAAGTTGCGGCAGGCGAGCACAGAAGCCGCCTGGTAATTCCTAAGGTCATTCGAGCTGTGGTAGTCGTCAAAGATTATCTAGTAGCGACGAGCGTAGACTATAGCTTCGTGTGTTGTGTGTGCAATATTTGTCGTACGTCGTGACGTGTGTGCGTCGTGACGTGTCGTGCGTCGTGACGTGTGTGCGTCGTGACGTGTCGTGCGTCGTGACGTGGCGCTCTTCACGAACACGGATCTTCAAAGTTCATTGAGTTCATCTGTTCAGTATATGAATACCATTAAGTAGACAATCAGGATATTCCTTCTTTGGTACAGGTACTGTATGTAAAAGATTTATTTTTGATCAGAGTAACGGGGACTTGCGTTAGTTCTAGGTAATAAGGGTTGACGAAGTTACCCGAAGACAATATGACGAGTCGAGTTCCCTTCAGTTTTTTACAAGAATTATCGAAGATAAATGATTTTCTGCAACTTTGTACGGAAAAAAACTTTTTGTATGTAGGCTATGAAATTAAATACGTATTGATATTAAGATGTATGGAAATTAAATAAAAGAATGGGGACATTAATTAAAGTTCAATTAGCTATTCTTCTCTATTATACATGATCAATCATCCAGGTAACGTGTAGAATTAATAGTTTCTTAAGCGACCGCTTCAAACGCCTGGTCGCGAGCGTTACTTCAATGTGAGTAAAGTACCAGTGAGTTAGCGGATATATGTCACCTACCATTGCTATATTCTATGTGGGTAAACATCAGTGAATGAACTGGTGGTCGTCATATACTATTGCTATGCAATCGAGAGCCATATAAATGCACTTTTCCGACAGGAATATCATCTTCGCAAATCATTCGTCTTGGCCACGTGTTCAGTGTTGCTATTTACTGTGCCTCATACACTTTTAAATGTACGGTATTCATACCGTACATTTAAAAGGGTACCGACGTTTTTTGATTAATTTCCATTTTCAATGTAAGAGATTAAATCATACGAAACTTTATATTTGTATATTATACGGAATTTTTGCTCGGATATTTCGACCATATTTTCGAAGCTGCTCTGTCGTTGGCGTGGTGGTGCCGGACTGCTGTTCAGTGTTCGATATTGTATTCAATTGTTGTGGACGAACGAGACTGTAACATTTCGTATTTTTCGATGTGACGAGCATTTATAATTATTTTAATAATTTGATCAATATATGTAGCCTTATATAATACATAAATTTACTTTTCAACGCTTAATCATATCCATACAGCGCTGGAAATGTTGACCGTTTGTACGTGAATTTGGACCTTTCCAAGATATTTTTTATGTGAGTAGAAAAATTGGGCAAATTGTGGGGCAATGGTCCCGCGACGCACAATCACGACAGTAAAACTTGAAGAAAAAATTATTATGGGATTGTTTACTCCTCCTTCGTGGGGAGTTCATTTGGTGCACAGGAAGCAGATACTGGTGGGGAGGACGCTGGACATTTGCGTGAGGATTGAGGGGGATTGCAGGATTGTTTGAGAAGGTTACTTGGCACTAATGAGAGATATACTTTAAGGGTTCTTTACAGATACACGGGTTACTCTACTGCAATCGGTCCGTTACAGGAGACGTGGCATGGAGTTACTTTACAGCGATAGGTCCGTTACAGCAGACGTGGCATGGAGTTATTTTACAGCGATCGGTCCATTATACAAATGTCGCTTGGAAGCAAGAGGCTGTTATTTTGAGCATTGCTGTTTTTATGTACTTAGCGCTTCTTTATATTATTGTTGGATTGCATTACCGTGTATTGTGATGCATTACCGTGTATTGTGATGCGACACGAGAACGTCCTGCCCTATAAAAGTTTACTCGTAAGATAATCTGTATAGCGGAGCGAACAGAAGCCTTCCTATCTGAATAATTGTTAATAAATATGTGAATAGAGACAATTGTTTTCTACTTAACCTTGAGCCGATGCTACAGATACATAACAATTTTAATTGAACATGTCGAATTCAGTAAAACTTCAGCAAATCAGTGGCAACATTCAGCAACTACAGGTGATATCTTAAGGAGAAACAGATATTCAGCCACTAGCGCACTCCTGTATATATTCCGGCTCTCTGATGTATGCAAATCATTTCCAGCCTGAAAAAACAAGAAGCTCTGCTGACTGCGTTTAAAAGAGAAGTTTTGTCAGAAATCGTTGATCGAAATGTTAAGTAGGAGTCCTGAGATGGTGTTGGTCAAACAAAAGCTAGCACAGGTCGTCCATCTTGAAATTTATTTGGAGTTTAAAGCCCAGGCAACATTACTAATATCGAATTATTAAGAATATATTGCCGTGCAAGTTATTAAGTTGCTCGCTTTGATGTATTTTTAACAACTGAAGGATTTTTTTATGTCCTCCGTAGGAAAGTTTTTTAGTTGTATGGCGAAGACGAAAATAAAGCGAAACAACTCCACTAAAATACAATTATTATTAGTGAAAAAAAGTATTGAAATCAAATAATGCAAACGAATCATGTCAGAGAAAGATTCAGTTAACGAAAAATTATGCAATATAAATACATTACATGAAGACGATGCAATTTCACAAGCATAAGAGTTATTTAACTTCACGAACATCAGAGCAATGATGAAACTTCAGGAAACTAAGTTATGGCGATGTAACATAACGAACATAGTGGAGATGTAATGTTCATAATCACACGGACGATGTAACATGCTTAAAGATGAAGGAGATGTTGCTGCACGAATTCAGGAATGTAGTAACTCAGTAAATAGGTCCATAAATTGCATGCAATTCGTTAACAATTCATTCAATTCGTTAGCAATCCGCAAAAAATCACGTTAATATGCATCTCTTTGAGCCGAACAAATTGAGCTCGGCGTGTCTGAACGAATAACAAGTTCTTCGCTAAACCCGACCAGGTTCTTCAGATTGCCAATCTAATTCCTCTCGGAGATTCGCAATTCGAAGAGATTCAATCTGTGAAGCGCAAAGATAGAGTTTCAGAGCTCATTCAGGAAGCTGTTCTTTCGTTTATACGAAGCGGGCTAGCCTGTCCCTCTTTCTTTTAGGCGCCCAGAACTTCAAGGAAGAAGAGATTCAAGAGATTGCTCTGCTAAAGATCCTTCAGAATTCTGCTCACACTCTGCACCAGATCCTGAATTGGCTTGAAGAAATGCTTCTTGAAAAGCCCTGATGGTTTGAACTGGCGTGCTCTCCCAGACGCAGCTTCCCGGCAGTCATTCTCCAGTTCCACTGAAACTATTTGGCAATGACTTCTCTGACTTCTCGAACTGATGGCGGAGGTATTTTTTATTTGCAGGAAATTGGTAAAGTTTCGCCTGAACATGACTGGTAAACTTGATATTTCTGTGAGTTAATTATCGGTAGCCAATTGATTCCTATTAAATGCGTGTCTACGATACTCGCACAGCATGTAAGGTGCATCAAAGTGTGCATGCACAGCATGTTAGGTACAGCGCGTTGGGCATGCACAGCATGTTAGGTACAGCGCGTTGGGCATGCACAGCATGTTAGGTACAGCACGTTGGGCATGCACAGCATGTTAGGAGCATCATCAACTAGACAATATCCAGTGATTTATTAACCTGACGAATTAACATATATGGGCGAGTTTCCTAAGCTATTATTTGAGTCTTTATTAAGTATCTATATGAATATGACATCAAATAAGTGGCCATTAATTTTCTGGCTGTAACAGTAATATTATATCAAACTTCGGCGAATTATTTTTTCGAAAAACTTGCGCAAAAATATAAGACGAAGATTCTCATGTCGATAAGCATTTAATCGTTTTGATTTGAAATTAAAATTTTATCACCGTGAATCACGAAAAATAACTACGATCGATTGGAGAAAAATTGACGCAAATGTTGTAAAACATCAAAAGAGTTATTGGGATCCAGAAAATATCCATTTTGATTTCAATCGCACTTCAGAGCAGATTTTCATCATAAATTTGATATGTAATGTCTACAGGAGTTATATTATCTTGAATTTTTCAAAGTGTTTCGAATGCCTTTGAAGCCGGCGGCTTTTGATGTTGCCTAAATCCGAAAATAACAAGATGTTCAGTCCGGCATCCCTGCTCGGCTGAATGTTAAGCGCAAACAACTGAGGTTTTAACGTTGTGTATGGGGCGGTAAGCTCTAGACGGCAGAGGAATCCGTGTCTCTTATTCTTATATTATAAAGAGGAAATAATATTGAATTGTAACATTTTTCTTTTAACTCTGAATGTTTCAATGGCGTGATAAAATAGAACGGCTCTCACGAGTTGTTCAATTCTGGACCTTAAGACGAACTGTTCCAAAGCGTTCAAATCGCACGAGAAACTAACATACCCAGTCTCGTATGTTGGGTGATCCCTCTCACAGTCTCGTATGTTGGGTGATCCCTCTCACAGTCTCGTATGTTGGGTGATCCCTCTCACAGTCTCTCATGTTGGGTGATCCCTCTCACAGTCTCGCATGTTGCGTGATCCCTCTTACAGTCTCGTATGTTGTACGATCTCTCTCTCAGTCTCGCATGTTGCGTGATCCCTCTCACAGTCTCGCATGTTGGGTGATCCCTCTCACAGTCTCGCATGTTGGGTGATCCCTCTCACAGTCTCGTATGTTGGGTTATGCGCATGTCTCTCTCGTCACGCTGCGAGTCTCGCATGTACTAGTAGCTCAGTTTATTCATTTAGTTCGCCTCAACCCCTCATGTTTCCCGAAGCCAAATTGCCTGCCGAAATAATGCGGTCATTTCATGCGTCGTCTGAGGGCATGATTGCGGCCGTCGTTGCTGAAGCGACTTTTATTTCATTTTCTTTCGCCCAAAGTCTTTTGCGAGACACAATTTGCAGAGATTAAAATTTTTTAACTTTGGGAACATATAATTCTGGAAGATTTTTAAACTGCGTATTGGTTAATATATTAATGTAATATAGAGAAATAATCATTTGTCTCTGCACGGGAGTATCTTTGATGAACAACACAACCGCCGACGCGAAGCATGACGAGCGTATATTGCAATGAGGCCCGAGGCGCGCGTAAATTGCCATTAGACGCAAGCGCTCGTATATTGCAAACATGCGCAGACGTACTTACATTGAAAATAAACGCATGATTCACGTGCGTGTAAATGGCGCTTGGTCTTCATTATTATTATAAATCTATATCAAAAGGTGTCATCAAAATTCTCATAATCATTATCCCGTTATGTTATGCCTATCATTGTAGCGATATGACGGTGATGAGAATGGGGACATTTCCCAATGAATGTCTTTAGTAATCTATGTCATATATTCACAAAAATATTATTCCGGGAATCTTTAATTATGTCGCTGGAGTGAAGTTTTCCCTAAATAACATCAAATCTCATAAAAATCAAATAAGGTTTAAGAAATTGCATCAGTGAACAACGATTGCATTTCATAAAACCAATCATAAAAATCAGCGAAATCTATACTTTTTATTCCGAACTTTCGTTTCCATTTGAACAAAAGATTATATATACTTCGACACCTTGACCAAAGTCCTTATAAATGATCACAGATTGTAAAAAATAAGCTTCACAATTATCGTCTTCCATTATCGATCAGAACACAATTATTGGAAGAGAACAACAGTGAGCGTAATATTCCGTGCATATTGCACCAACAATTGGAACAACATTAGTCTCATTGCAGGTCAGCATAATTGCGGCTCGTCGTGTGATGCCGACTGCCGGATGATAGGAAGACCGGCTTTATTTTGGCGAGGCGACCTGCCAGCAACATTATATTCAATTTTTTGTTGTCTCGCAACTTATTATAGAGGCCCGGGCGAGATGCCAAGCGGGGCCGGGGGCCTCGGTCCCCCCTTGCCAGTGTCGGGGCCATGGTTGCTCATCATAGCGACGTTGATAATCTATCAACATGTAAATTTTATTATGAATACTTTCATCAACATATGCTGGTGGTATTGTAAAACTCCCATCAACATTTTGGGGATATTGTCAGTAGTGTCATTTTATTGGTGTTATCATGGTCGAGGTTATCTATACTTTTATTCGCATAGTACTGGCGGGAGCTGCACTTTTCATTTGAGGTGAAGAATTATTTGACGAGGGACAGAGATCGAATGGCTATTGTTCAATTCAAAATTTTGGTTCGCAAATTAAACAAGCAGGGATAGCCCAGCTTGTCCTTGGCTTTATTATTCCTAGAATTTGAATTTTTAATTATTATTTAATATTCCTCTTAGCCTAAATCACGTCGTTCCCGTAATTCATAATCCCCACAATAATATTAAATCTCACATATTCCAACTAAATATAGAAACCTTCAAACACACTTTTTACATTGATGATGGAAATTCTATTTCACTTTTGTTTCAAATTATAGAATGAAATATTTTTCTTCTCATTAAATTAAATTTGTATTCATTGATAGAACAATCAAATTTTAATATTTGATCCAATTTCTTCCTCTCTAACTTACAATCCTTTCCTACTCTCCCAATACAATTTCAGGTCCAGGTAATATCCCGACACGATAAGTATTCTCGATACGCGCCCCAACAGCCCCTATATACAATATCCCGACACCATAAGTATCCTGGATACGCGCCCCAACAGCCCCTATATACAATATCCCGACACCATAAGTATCCTAGATACGCGCCCCAAGAGCCCCTATATACAATATCCCGACACGATAAGTATCCTGGATACGCGCCCCAACAGCCCCTCTATACAATATCCCGACACCATAAGTATCCTGGATACGCGCCCCAGCAGCCTCTATATACAATATCCCGACACGATGAGTATCCTAGATACGCGCCCAACAGCCCTTATATACAATATCCCGACACTATAAGTATCCTGGATACGCGCCCCAACAGCCCTTATAGACAATATCCCGATACGATAAGTATCCTGGATACACGCCCCAACAGCCCTTATATACAATATCCCGACACGATAAGTATCCTGGATACGCGCCCTAACAGCCCTTATAGACAATATCATGCCACGCTAAGTATCCTGGATACAGGCCTTAACAATTAGTATGGGTTTGTGGTGCCAGGCTTCAAACATGCACACAAACATTTACTTATTTATCAGATTTTTATTAGAACTCACGTTGAATATTATTCATGGCAGCTACCACGCAGATCAGGAGCTTGAGGGTGCAGAAACGTGAATTAATGAGGATGCAGTAATACAGATTTGTTTATTGATGGAGATTATAGAGAATAAATGGAGATGAATATTAATTAAACGAATTCATTCTCAATTTCAAAGTGCTGATCACTCTAAATCAAATCACTCAAAGTGCTGCTCTAAATAATTATTAATGTAGTAAGTCAGACTCCTTTTTCCTAAAAGCCAGAAGCCCTTAAACTGAAATTCTCTAAATAAACTGGAATATATGAAGGTTCAGCTTGCATTTGCTGTTGAACTCATGCCAGGAATAGGACAAACATTTCTTGAAACAACTTCAACTAAAACTAAAGCTATCAATCACAAACATGTTAAACCTGATACGATACGGAAATTCAGAATTGTGTTCTTTTTAGCGAACATAAATTGAGGGGGATGGATTCTTTGATGCTTATTTGTATGAGACTTCGAAGTTCGTTTTCGCTAAGGTTATTTTGATGCTTTATGATTCTTCCCCCTTTAATTGGACTAAATCATTGGATCGCAAGGAACGAAATTCCTTCTTTAATGCTATTTTCAAATTTACTGGCTGTATTTTTAGCGCACGGAACCATTGAAGGTAAAATGGTATTCGTGGAGAAGGAGATAACTTATTTTCGAAACTGAAATCTCATCGACTATTCCACGCAAAGAATTATAGGAGCGACGATTTTAGCAAGAAATCTTTTGTTCGGGTTATGGCGAGAACCTGGGCCTATACTTTCAAAAAAAGTTAAGAGATCGTAAGTTCATCAGCCAATCATTGACGGCCTTTCAAGGAAAATTCACCAATCATAGACAAGAAAATAGAGCGTATATAAGTACTTACGTTCACTTAGCGAGTTTTGAAAGTATGGCCCCTGGAGTTCGATCACTACTGCGGCACCAAGGCGACAGCCCCGCGACGACTCAACAGACAAGTCCTACCTTAATAGGGAAATCAAGCGAAAAGCGGTTCGGTTGGGAAGGAAGTATTAAGACACTCTAGCTCTTGGAAACGTAGTATTAAGAGACGCTACCACGTGTAGAACAGAGGATCAAGACACTGAACCGCTCGGAGGACAAAATATAAAGACACTCGACCATGAGGAGAATAAAATATTAAGGTAATCGACTCCGAATAGAATGAATGATAAAGACGCGTAAAAAATAAGCATAGCGATACAGGACAGCGTGGAGACAGAAGTATTTTCACATCTACCCCGACACGATCATTAATTCGTAAGAAGAGAAGAACTAAGAATCTAACACGTAAAGAACTAAGTATTAGGACAGTCGACCACATGAAGAACGAAAAAATTAGACACTTGTACACGTGGGGATCTGATTATATTGAGGTATTGGATCGCGTGGATAACGATCGATCGAAGTATTGACACGCTGAACCGCATTTAGAAATGAGTATTAGGACACACCAACACGTAGAGAACGAAGTATTAAGACACTCGTCCACGTGCAGCATGAAGTATTAAGAAATTAAAGTGATGTCTTACTCATGCCCCTCACATGGTCCGGTATGAGTGGCAGTACTTACCATGAATAGGTTATATTCCAAGACTTTGTTTACACAAACTTAATTTAATTCTCATAAAATAATGTTATAATGTAAATATTTTTCATATATCATACGTATAGTTGAATCAACCAAATAACGGCTGTATCTGTTATTAAATTAAGAGTACAGATAATAAGAACTAAAGAAAATTAATCAAACAATAATTGGAAGACTGCGATGAAAATTAGGCCACTCAGTAAAATAACCGAACAAAATATGGATTTACGTGGAAGAAACAAAAGAAATTAATCCTCTTAGCGGAGTAGAACGCAGATATGTATGTATATCCATTGAAACGGTACACACTTATATAACAGCCAATCAAATAGCGGATGTGAAAAACTGAAAAATAGAATGGGATTTAAAAAGTAGTATGAATAAAGTAATATTTTATAAGCAATAAAGTAAGGAGACAAGAAGAAGTGCTCGTCAAGTTGATATACAACGAAAGAGTATCTGAGGCACAGCACGCAACTCCATCCGTCAACGTAAGTTGCGGCCAGCGACTGTGAAATTGGTCCTGCGCCTCCTCATTGCGAAGTTTTACAGGCAATTTAGTGGGCGGCTTCTGCTCAGTCTCGACTGGCACTTGTAATTCCAATGCCTTGCTTCTGTCTTGAATTACAGTGACGAGAGAAATGTTATCTGCAAGGTGTATAGCTGCTACAGTAGGGGCTGCTGCCTCTGTATCTACAGGCTGTAGCTGCTACAGTAGCAAGTATTGTAGGGACTGCTGCCTCTGTATCTACATGCTGCAGCTGCTACAGTAGCAAGTATTGTAGGGACTGCTGCCTCTGTATCTACTGGCTGTAGCTGCTACAGTAGAAAGTATTGTAGGGGCTGCTGCCTCTGTATCTACAGGCTGTAGCTGCTACAGTAGTAAGTATTGTAGGGGCTGCTGCCTCTGTATCTACAGGCTGTAGCTGCTACAGTAGCAAGTATTTTTTGGCTGCTGCCACTCCCTTGAGTTACTACTTCCCAAGGATTAAATTCGATTTAAAACGTGTAGAGTTTATGACTCCTTTGTTGAAATGAAATGAACTTTTTACAGTTGAACAAATCTGAATTCATAATAGTGATTCAAATCGCAATAAAGAATCGAGAATAAATAAAAAAAAAATGAAACCTTTCCGAATCTGCGCATGAGGGAAACACTTTACTCCTGTGCACTTTGGAAACTAGAAAAAGAAGAAAAATTTCGATTTTGTAAGAGAAAAATTCTTCTATTTCAGGAGTCAGAAAGAGCGAGGGAAGCGCCGAGGGTAATGTAGAGAGTTCTAAAGGATATGCAAAAACAGACGACTTTACAATTGTGCAGCGACTTGGCAGTTTTGTATGGAACGAGGGAAGCTTTCCACAAAAGTGAAGGTAAAACAAAGCGTCTTTGATATGAGGATGAGGCCAATATTGTCGCAACCCACGCAGCCGTGAATTGTTATGCATGACAACTGCCATGTGAAGGGACCATGCATGATGCCGCTTTTGCCTGGTTCTGGCACATGACAAAATTTTCTTTTGTTGTTTGACGAAACTTTTGAAAGGTTACGATAGATGAAAGAGATGAAAAGTGCATTCTGTATTACATGATTCAACTGTAGTGAGGTGGAAATAGGCTGAAGAAACGAAAAAAATGCATTTTGTGTTACACGAATAAACCTTCGCTAGGTTGAAGCAGATCATAGAAATTGAAAAATTGCATTCTTTGTAACATGATTTATTTTCGTGTGGTTACAGTAGACCGAAGAAATGAAAAGAAATGCATTTTGTGTTACATGAATTAACCTTCGCTAGGATGAGGCAGAAAAAGGAATGCAGGAGTGCAATTCATTTCGCTTGGTGGAACATTGCTTGCTCAAGCATTTCACAAATGACAGAAAAGTTTTGATAAAAGATTTCATGAAGGTTGTAAAAAAGCATTTGATGGAAGTTTCGGATAACATTTGGTAAAAGCTTCTATTAAACATAAGATAAATGTGTTCATAAAAGTTTTCTTATAGCTAACTACCAAAACAATAAAAGTCACACAATTATTCCGAGTGTCCAGAATACATAACATTTCTTGTACATCTGATAGGCCATTTTCTTCCTATTTATTTGTATCGTTTCGTCACCAGAACGCCAGTATTGCTCTGATAAAATAAATGAAGAACATTAGTTCAATTTTATATGGATTTTTCAGCACGGGACCATAAAAATTTTTATGACGACGCAATGACGGAATTTCTTTGCCTGCATCCATCAAGTTCGCAGAGGCCGCCCCGGCTTCATTACATTTGCTGCCGTAATCTGAAGACGGCGTATGAAGCAGTCAAAGAAGCCTCTAAAGCCAGCCCCGGAATCTGGCTTTTTCTTCATATTGTTTTATGCGTTCAATATCACCGCTGTTATAGACCCCGAGCGAGAGGAATTCTCCGGAGCAAGTCGAACTCGCAAAAGGATTTGCATTGGCAACGGAATCCATATCGTAACGTAACGCTTCCCTGAACTAAGGCCCACCCTTCAAAACTTTCCGTTGTTCTTGAATGGAGTTTGGCTCAGATCTCGATCAGATCTTTGTAGGTCTGAAAATCTGCCGCATGTAATTGGCATGGCCTCGAGCTCCAGATCAAGTGGCCGATACGCTGGGCAGCTCCACTATAAACTCCAGTTTCGGAATACAGTTTGGACGGCCGCGTAACTTTTGCCTGCCTCTGGAAATGCGAGCTAACACAGCGCCGTATTTCCGCGCCAACTAACGAGCGCATACGCCGAGTTATTCGAGGACGCTTTAGGGCGAGAGATTTCAGGGCGACTGTGCGATATGCTGGACCAGAACTGAGCTTACTGATCAATGCACGCAGGGCCGCAACAGGCGAGTTCAGGAGGCATTTGATGATGATAGACTGACTTATTTTGCTCCTTCTAATGATATTTTGATTCACATGAATAAGAACTTGTTCACTGGTAACGATATCCGTACAATGCATTTAACACCTACATGTTTCCTAGATACTAGTAACAAAAATTCTCTAAAAACTTTAGGATTTAGGGGTTAAAATTATTGGGCCTCCTAGGCCCAAGACAAACAAATTTTGTAGAATTTAATGATTTAGTTGCTCGTCATTCAGAATTTATATTTCAAACACCCACATCAGGTTTTCCAATAACTGTTAGAAAATATGGGTGCTAAAGCTGTGTCAGATTTCAATTAAATTAATAAATTTCTCTGAAAATAACTAAATTCACCAAACCACCAAAAATCAGAGACTGCGAAAATAAAGGCCTACTCACCATCGAAATGTTCTACCTATATAGGGTGAAAAAATCGGTCCACATGTATTGGAACGTAAGAGTTTCTACGGGCAATACAGCCCAATATCATTAGCGTTTATTGGCCTTTAAAGAAGCCACGAAGGCGCGAGCCAGTAGGTTGCTGATGCCACAATGTGCGCCCAAATGCCCCCTTAAAAACCCCTCCTGAAACTTGTGCTCTTTTATAGAGCTGATCTAGAACCACTTAGCGGCCGACGCCCGCCGGCGCCCTAAATTTCGTCACGAGCCATTCCAGTTGTTGGCTTGTGGTCGAACAATTTTATATCATTAATAATAGTGGCATGGTTTACTAAGGAACAAGGAACAGATAAAATGATTCATAGAAGCAGAATCCTGTTCGAAATCGGGATTGAGCTCTGTAATGCGCTTTTAGTGATGAATCAAGATGATGAGGTACGTTGTGCTGAATAGTTTAGAGCGATAATTATATAAGCGGTGCAATCGGCCTTTTAAATTACAAGCTTTCCGAGAAAAAATTAATCCTATCTCGACTTATTTGATCACACGCATGTCTGCAAGGGGGATAGATTATCACCTTGATTTAGTTTACGAAATAAAAACAAAAATTAATGCCGGAAATATATCACTAGTAGATTGCTAGAAGTTTTGACCCGCTTGGATGAAATTAATCTCTCGCAGATGCGTTGAAGTATATGATGATAACAACGGCAGTTTGAGTTGACATTTAAAATCCGCAATATCTTCAGCACTATTTTGAATGCTAAATAATAATAACAAACTTTACGCTGATTCTGCAAAAAAATATATTCTGAAAGCGGTTTGTATCATCACGACAGAAAATTTCTTACCAGGAAATTTTTTAAGATATTTCTGCTCCTGAAATATTATAATGTGGAAAATTAGGCCGTATTGATCTAAAAAAATATGCAACAGATCATGCGTGGATTGACGCAGACATGAGATGCTTATCAGAAAATTGCACATTACGATAGGCAGCAATAAATCTGTTCTCTCATAAATTTGAAAGACAATTTTTTTATGTTTTTCTCGAGCTTTGTAAATTTCCCGTTTATGCCATTTTTGCAAGATTATTGATGAATAGCTCTAGCAGGAACTACAGGTCCACGGGCTAAATAAGAATTGATTGATTCATCAAACAATTACTCATTACATTTAAATTTTTTTCCTCAATATTGTACGACAGCCATGCGTGATAGTGCAGTTATTTAGCAGTCATTTATATCAATTTTTGACACAAATAAGACATTTACAACAATACTGCATGGTCGCGAAAATGACGTTTCTATCCATGCTGAGCGCAAATAAGACATTTACATCAATGCTGAACACAAATAAGACATTTACGACAATGCTGAACACAAATAAGACATTTACGACAATGCTGAACACAAATAAGACATTTACGACAATGCTGGACACAAATAAGACATTTACGACAATACTGGCCGCAAATAAGATATTTACATCGATGCTGGCCACAAATAAGACATTTACAACAATACTGCATGGTCACGAAAATGACATTTCTATCAATGCTGGACACAAATAAGACATTTACAACAATACTGGCCGCAAAAATAACGTCTCTTTCAATGTTGGCGAGCTAAATATCACAAAAACTTAGGGGAAGAAATATCGCAGCGTCGGTGTCGGTATTTGCTGCAGGTCTACTTGAGTTCAGACCAGGTTTTGTCTGCACGATAAGCCCTTTAATTTTTGGGCTACTACCCGAAGCTTGTACCATGACCGTAACTTTTATATTCATTGTAAGTTTGGGCACGAATACAGGGCAGTGATTGGCGGGTGAAATTCTAGGAACAAAATTATATTCTGGCCTCATGTCTAAAATTGGAATAATTATAATTATTTTTCAAAATGGCAGTTGCATGGCCAATATTTTGCTTCAAATTAAGCAAATTAGCAGTTCAAGTTATCACAAGCCGTACCTAGCATTATTATAAATTCTTGCAATAAGCTAAACATCTGTAGGAAGCATCTTTTATAAATTATTTGGAAGCTTTTCGAAAAGTTCGTGTTGTTAGCGCAACGGTGACGGCCGAACGCTCCTACATCAGCGCTAGTGAGACCAACCGAACTTTTACCGAGGAGAGAAGCGTGATCGATATTTTCAATACTTTATTAGTAACGACTTAATAGATGCGGAATAAATATGAGAAAATAATAACCAAGTGAATGGCTAGCATTTAATAAACTGCTCGTAGTGCTTAACTAATAAATGAGCTTCTCGTAACAAAAATAACAAACTTATCAAGAAGAAGCAGTGGTACTTACCCGAGTTATTCCAACAAATATAATCACATACGAGTCATGAATATCACAACACACGTTCATATATATCACAAAAACAGTATATAACGAAAGTTTCTCCAATAGTGAAGTTCAAGGTAGAATATAAATAAGAATTTATATGTGGATTTATTTAGTTATAATAATTTAAAATTAACTTCATTGAGACGAGCGAGATAAACCAGGCTTGACATTCAGAAGCCGTTATTTCAATTCTACATGCGCTGCTCTGGCTCACTTCTGGAAGGTCATGCCAAAGTGACACAAATTGGCCTTAAATATTATGTGATGCTCAGAATATTACGTTGCTCGCGACATAAATAAATTTGTCGGAAATTGTGTACTAGAGAACGGAAGGAATTTTTGTATTCAACTATACATGTTTTAATTTTGATTTAAATCTTTTGAAAAAAGAAGTACATTTTTTTGGGATTTGTCTAATGTGAAATATATACGGATTGCCTAAATCTTACTATGCGAAATTGTTAGCTCTACCATGCCGTGCATGGAGTGATTGCCTCTCACTTACCGTGCTCAATTATTACATCTATTCCACCGTTCAGAATATCAACTCTATTCCGCCGAGCATATTCAATATTGGGAAGGAAAGCCAAATCCAGATCCTACGCAGGCAAACTCTCATATTATATAAAATATGTCAAGAAATATCAATTATAATTTAATAGTTTCACAGCTGCGCTAATAATCACAATTTCTCTGAAATTTCCTCGGCGTTTTTTTAACTCCACACTTCCCAGTGACACAGTCTGCTAAATTTTGATCGTCCTCCATTGAATAAATCTCCCCTTTTTTCCTCCTTGTCAGTTTTACTAACATTTTATTCGATGATAGCCGTGCACCTCTTCCCATAGATCTAATATTTTTCAAATTTTCATACATCACGTGTATTTGGTTTCCATGAACTTCTCCACAACTATTCATAATTCCCCACCCTTTCTTCGGAAATTTCATGCTCTCCTTTTATCTTATTTGCTCGTACAGCGCTAGAGCAACGTCACAGTACACGACTGTTTCTAAGCACGTTATTTCACTTGTTTTTATCCAGGGTTTCTTTCATCATCCCTTTCGTCTATACTAAAAAGCTCTTCAAAGACGTACAACCTCTTCTCAATACGGTACTCTTCTTAGTTCTTCCATCACCCCACTTCCCTCGTTTTGGCTATCCCCTTCCCCTCACCAGACCCACTTCCCTCTTCACAGCTCTCCCCTCACCCCACTTCCCTCTTCACAGCTCTCCCCTCACCCCACCCATGTTGACGCTCCATGCATATTCAGAAGCTCGCGCCTTTCAGACGTCTTTCTTCTCGTGAAGTTCGGCTTGGAATTTCGCTCTCGTCGGGCCCGTCATTTCTCGTCGAGACCATTCAATGCGAGGGCAAGAGTGGCGCCTTCCGTTTACTTAGGAGACTAATTAGCGAAGATTTTCACACCCAAACTTTGCTCAAGACTCGAGCTGTTCGACGACGATGGTTCAAAGCTGCATAAACATTACCAGCCAATCTTGGAACTGCGAACCTCCCCTCCTTACGGCCATGATTGTTTCCAAAAGAACCAAGTCTTACAAAAAAATATACTTTTTCCGTTCCTGACACACTGGGATTAATTTTAGATGTGTTTCATTTCTCTGAAATAATACAGAATTTTCATAATACCAGGAGCCACGATGTTTATTATTAGGAGACTCGATGAAATGCTTCAATAATCATTCATTATTGCCTACTTTTCAAGCATGAACTTGGTGACTAATAAATTATTAGAAATCACATGAGGACAGAACAGCGAACAATATTGTGTTGGATGAAATTATAAGTTTCCACACCTTAGTTACAGATGGATGGCTGCTCACGTTCATGTTGGTCTGGAATTGAAATTATGCAGCGATATTCAGACTCCAAAGTCTACAGAGAATTTATCACAGCAGAAATTTTTCTATTCAGCAAGTGTTTTGCTTACACGAGGATATAAATTAAACACAAAACTTACAAATTGGAAGCTGGAGCCCACAATTTCACGCTCGGTCTTGATGAAAAGTATTATCTTTAAGTAACATGGTTCATATATATTCAGATTAGAATATTGCCGTCTGCTCTGAATATATGCGAATAAATAAATTAGCAGTACAATGTACAGTAATGTCATGGTAAGCCGCTGGTCACGACGTGCACCTCACTGCCGATAGAGCACTCCTATACTGCTTTATTAAATCCAAGCTTGTACACTTAATTTCAAAACACGAACCAAGTAAAGAATCGGGAAAAAAACTTATAAAGCACATGCTTGCACATGCCGAAATAACACACGTCAAGGAACAACGACGAGCTTCATTTAAATAGTTTTGAGGTGAAGGAACGAGAATGAAATCCACTTAAATGCTTCTATGCTAAATAAGTTTGAATAGTTTTCTTGGCAGAATTTACAAATATATAACAATGTATTTAAGTGAAAATTCATACATTTACGAAGGATAAAATATCGTTGAAGAGTAGAATAGAACTTAGTAGCGATTGACACGAAGCAGATTATGTTCCTAGATCGCCAGAATTGCACGCGCTGTTAGTTTAATTAGGAGTCGCAGCGCGGCAATAGTAATAATATATAATAGAATTAATATATATAATTAGAGCGTTAGAGCAGAAATGTTGCCTCGCGGCAGGCTCCCAGACTGCGGCGCTTTACGACTGAGTGATCGCTTATTTTTCTGCGGGTGCGTTACTGCAACCCACGTCAAGTGAGTATCACCACACGACAAGCACGAGTCGCCCAACGTTACGTCATCATTATTAATTAATCCCAGCATTCCCATAATCTCTTATCACGTTGATAAACGTAATGCTTATGTATTCTAAACAAAGATTGACCCATGCATAAATATTTATAATATAACTACTCTCAATTACCTGGATATATTCACTTCAGTTCGCGTTCGATATAAGAGGGAGATGGCGGAAAAATTTAAGAATGTGAATGAATATTCAAAGATCCATGCCCTGATCACAGGGACTCGTGTCATGTCAATGCATTTGTGTCCCTTAAATAATGACTTATTTTATTGCTGTGTACGATAAATACAATAATTAGACACGGTTGCCAGAAGCGCGAGGAGTTCCCTCGCCAGGTAATCCGGTTTTGTGTTGAGTGGCAAGCGTAATTGGAGGGATTACGCTGCAAAGTGGGTATAGAAAATAAGAGATATGGAGTAACTGAAGCGGATACGACAGAAAATTGCTCCTTCTCTTGTAGCTCAGGAATTACGAGAGGCTTGTTGGTGACTCCTAAGTGGCCTCTGATTAGCTTGCTATAATTTTTATACGATGCTACCGATAAAATTCTATGAAAGTACCAAATTTTTTCATCAGGGTATGTAAGAATTGGAATGAAGATTAATGTCTGTCATGCTCGCTTGCTGTGGCCAAGGAACAATCATCGATTAATCGATACGCAAATAGCTGACCTCCCTCGGCGCTGTCCGGCGCCACACTGAGGCTCATCTGTTGACACGCGGGGGGCAGGCGAGGGCAGGCACAAGCAGGTGAACCTCATAAGGAATTACCCCATTAATGAATGTAATGAATGTTTATGTATGAATTCCAGGGATATAGATTGAAATGATCATTAACCGGATGAGTATTGCAAATATTGTAGACATTTACTCGACGATTTTAATTTGAGAGATCAGGTAAAGAGGCAAGCTACACGTGACCTAATAAGCAAAATGAAACTTAAATAGCATATATATAAGCAGCCAATTCTTTCCTGCAGTTAGGAATAATGGTAATTGACGCTGGTCATAACGCACTTATCATCAAAATGGTATTTGCTTGCTATAATGTAATTCTTGTCAATAATGTTCTTGCCATAAATAGTGTTCTTTTCGTATATAACTTGCATCTAATAACTTGTAGATAATAATTGTTTAGTCCCCCTCACTGGCAGCTCCTGCCTCCAGCGCCGCGCTGTTGCATGCCGCCCGCGATCCGTCCCCGTCAGGCGCGCCGATAATCCATACGAGGGGACGCTCCATGTGACGCGGGGTCTGCGAGGGGACGCTCCAGGTGACGCGGTGTCTGCGAGGGGACGCTCCAGGGACGCAGTGTCTGTGAGGGGACGCTCCAGGTGACGAGGTGTCTGTGAGGGTACGCTCCAGGTGACGCAGTGTCTGTGAGGGGACGCTCCAGGTGACGCGGTGTCTGTGAGGGGACGCTCCAGGTGACGCGGTGTCTGCGAGGGAACGCTCCTTATGACGCGGTGTCTGCGAGGGGACGCTTCAAGTGACGCGGTGTCAGCGAGGGGACGCTCCATGTTACGCGGTGTCTGCGAGGGGAAGCTCCAGGTGACGCTTGTATAAAAATCAGTGGTAGCTAAACGGCATTTTGTGTTTTCCTCTTTTTTCACGTTGAATTTTGATGTGTGGTGACAGTTTCACATTTCCTGCTCAAAGCTCGCGTCTGTGATGAGCCACACCACGGACCAGAGGACTGGTGGACAGTGTTGCCTGAGGCTCGCATCCAAGGCAACAAGATCACGTGTGGCCGCCAAGCTGCGCGTCCTGATTTAAATAATGGTCGTACCATCGCTGGTCAATCGGCGGCCTTTAAAATGCCTTCTAAAATTCATTACGTTGGACGATGAGCGGTGGCTGGCGAAGCTTCAGACGAGGTTTGAGCAGCAAAGCTCGATGGTATTATAGACCAAAGGATCATGAGATTCCGACTATAATGGGATTCACATACTTCTCCATTTTCCTGCCAAACAGAACCGCAACTTTTTTCAGCGATGTAGTTATAATGTCGGTAAAAAAACATACAATTCGAAGGTTCTGACTAGGTGCATGCGTTTGTTATGACTGTAAACTATCATAATAACAGTTTACTAGGCAAATATTTTTTATTCAATAATTGCGTCTTGAACGGAAGTCCAAAGACTCTAATAGGTACATAGAACCCGTCGGTAATTGAGTATATTCAACCAACACTAATTCCTATACTTGCCTACCCATTATTCATATAATTTTCACTACATCTCGTCATCCGAATCATGTAATTTTATATAATATAAACTCCTGTGAACTTCCAGTACATTAAATATATCATTTATTTTGACAGCGAGCGATCGCCTAGAGCCCTAGACGGCTAAATGAGACGCGATCGTGGTGAATTTTAGGTAGTTCGTCTTGCCCACTGCAGTACATGAGGCATGAGTACAGAACACTAATTAGCAATATACTGGCAAGGCGAGAGTACCCGTTAACAGCTGAACTAATTAAAATATGTGTACTCAAATCGAATCAATAATAATTATGGTCATATTCTCCTCCACACTTCGGTTTAAAATATGGGCCTTATAACAATCGATCTATGCGATAATATTAGATTCAGAATTTCCTACTTCGCTGAAGTACGTTTCTGCGAGCGCGCTCCGTGGAAGTAGCCCGATCACAGTACCGCGGTATCTCATATAAGCCCAAGCCCCACGTGTAGCAGCGATATCCCAGTTTTCTGCGCCATCCCCCCGGTTGTTCATTCTTTTCCATAACAATCATTCACCTTTGCTGCTCATAGAGACGCTTCACGGTCGGTCGGGCTGTCAGTCTATGATTTTAATTTCGGCTCGATATCGTGCCGCCACCACTTTTGATTGAGGCCCTAATGCTACACGATACTGTGATCAACTACGGTGCCATACCTCAGACGATATCTACATGTGTCTACTTCAGAATACGTAAATATCCCACAATATTGCAGTTTTTGTCGACGTTCTTATCACCCCAGCCGCCATTTTATCAAGAGATCATCATGATTTCTCGCGGATGGTGTGATTGAAACGTCTCACGGCGAACCCTTACATCGCGCTAACTTCGTCCGTTCTGAATTTTGGTTGAGTCCGTATCCAGAGCTCTCAACATGGTGGTTTTGCCTTCAAGTGCGACACTTAATTGCACCCAGCCGGTCTGTGATGAGGAATGTTCAACATTAAAAAATTGCCTTCCATAACCCGCCAGCAATAATGTTGAGGGACTTCAACCTACAAGAAATAGATGCCCACATTCTGCCATCCGGTTGAGGCGACGAGTTCGAGGTGCCGAGACTACACGAGCTTGACAGACAGAGGCTCTGAAGGCCTAATCGCTGTGGATGTTGTGGTCTCACCAGCGCGTGAGGATGGCTGCTGTTTCCAGAGCACTAACAGTGTAGTCGCCAGCCATGTTGCAGCGCTGATGTTCAGCAGAGTATTGTTGCTGTAGAGCTGCTGATGAATGATCTAATTCGAGTGTCGGACTTCAGGAAATTTAATTCGCATCGGTGCCTCCGATTGTTTTTGGTTCCCAAAAAACATCTTGAGCACCAAATTATCCGTAGAGCCGTTGTAATGCCAGTTTGAGTGGACCTTTTCTCCCAAATCAATCCTCATCTACATCAGCACTTAAATTACTAAATATATTCAATCTGAGGCTTCCATCGCAAATTTAAATAATCAATTACATAACAAAAGAGATCAAGCGTAGGCTGAGTATCAGAAAACTTGAGCAATTAAGGCACCTCAAAGGTCAGTACAAGTTATCGTTTAGAAAAGACGTAGTTCTAAGCTAGTAAAACACTGATTGGAATTTGAAACAAAGGCTCGAATATCAGACATATATCGGTGAGTAGAAACGGATGTAGTAGACAGTTTGAGCTATTCAGGTGATCGTTTCTTGAGTGTATCAGTGCAGACCGAGCAGGAAAACTCACTTTAAAAAGTCTAGCGCGACCAATTGCACGATCAATTTGTGACAAGAAAATGTGATGCTTAAGATGATCAAACATATGATAATTTATAAGGAAACTACGAACAAATGGCATTGAACACATCCTAATTTGAAACGAACTGTATTATCATATTCATTATGATCGACTAGTTGATCACAATGTTCCCGCAAGAAGATTGAGCGCCCTGTGTCACCAACGACACATCAGCTGGCAAAAATGTTATCAATGAGTGGAGATTTGCAGGAGTATAATGGAACGTCTTGTGCAAGCGAAGTACGGAGTCATGTGGCAATTATCGCAGAGTTTGTTTCGGTTACTGCTTGGCCAAGGTGCTTGATCCTCGTGCTCCTTATTTCATAGATCTCCTTCTCGATGGTAAAGATTTTTATGGGAATAAATACACATTAAAATGATCATTAAAACGCCCGCAACTATGTGGTATCACACTTGCGAATACAATGTCTCAAACTACCTCTCTACCATATAATAATTCTGTCAATATATGCGGTCTAAAGATGAATTTTATCGTACATGTAAAATGGGAGATATGAATGCTCATGTTTATCTGTTTGTAAGAAGGTGAATATCTTCGAGTGCGTTGAAACCATATTGTATTGCACGAACACTTATACAATATACTTGTGTGTGGTGATGAAGCCCTCAAGTCTATAATAAATCGTTACTGATCTGGAATGGAATTTGAATTAACATGAAAAGTCAAGATACACAATATGAAATCCATTTGGCATTTAAATTGCGCTGCTTTAGGCATAATTAATTTTTATTAGATTACCTCAAGTGAATTCGGGTGTGGAACGAAGAGATAAAATCTGATAAGAACAAGTGTTTACATATAACTTCAATTCACATTATTCTTCATAATATTAATACTTAAGAAAGATTTCTCGCCATTTCTGAGAGTAAATTTGGGAGCAAGGTTACGTAAATCGAATGTGCCATCTTGGTGGTATTATGTCGAGTTTCTCCTTCTTATTGAACGAATTATTTCCGGCAATCAAGAGACTAAAGCTCGGGAACACAAAGCCTCTTAAGTAAATCAAAGAGGGCATTTTGGTGGCTTTTAGGTCGCCGCGAAGCACAGACTGTGCCGCTCTAAATCACTGCATTTGACGGCAGCAGCAATTAACGTCGCGCCGCTAAGCAACTCCGGGAAGGCCACGCCAAATGTTGTGACCGGAGAACGCCATTGCTCATCCATGGGGCGATAACATGACAGCCAAACGTGTTCTGTGTCTCAGCTCTGCCATCCACACTCATAAAACATGGATGAATGGCTCACGTGATCTCAAATGTGGCTCTGTGACAATTTGTTTGCTTGGATTAACATTAATTTGGCTGCTTTGGCGGGCAAGGCAATAAAACATAGATCAACGTCTCTTGCGTTCCAGTTCTGGGTTCTGGTTATGAGAATATAGTAGAGAGTTCTAGGTCAACATATAGAGTACTATGAATGTGAACTATTTATTGACATCACTTTGCGTCTTGATAGTTGTATTTTGCTTGTATGATTTGTTATGCGTGTTTTAACAATTATACTCTGCGATTTGTCGCATCGGATTCGAAGAAAATTATATCAATTGAAGATGAAATCGTAATCGATTTTTGCATATACAGAGGTAACAGCCACGTCAGGATTACCACCGAATAACCGGCCGGTCAGAATTATCACTGAATTAATAGCCAGTCAGGATTATCACTGAATTAACAGCCATTCAGGATTATCACTGAATTGACAGTAAGTCAGGACTATCACTGAATCAACAGCCAGTCAGAAGTATCACTGAATTCACAGCCAACCATAATAATTGAAATCGTGTTGCTGTTTATTGAGGAGCAGAATAACGAGGAGAATATTGTCGCATTTTGACACGTTTGTTTTGTGTTGAGAATAACTGATCACGGTAATGATTAATAATTGTTTGTTCATGATTAATGCTTGAATTTCTATGAATTATCCATGTACGGTGATGATCAATACTTGTATGTTTATAATCAACAATTTAAGTTCACGATCATTGCTCGTCTTTCGTGATTGTGTTAATAAACATAGCAAGTAGATTTCTTAAATTACTATTATATCGTCTTTCTTGCGATTGGAACATTAGAATGAAAAGAGATGAAGTGTAGTGAACCTCCACATTCACTAAATATTTTGACGAAAAAAAAATCGCTTCAAATCATATCTTGTATCATAATTACCAACTTTGTGAGCATTATCTGCAGAGTTAGCTTTAATGAGCTACAGATAGTGGCCAAAAATTTCCAACGCAACTTAATATTAAAATACTTCTATTTATCGTTAATAATTGAAATTTTGAATCAAGGTTCTTAAATAAACCTGATTCACAATTCTCAGTAACAACAATTCTGATTTAGCTTCATGTCGTGCAATTTCAGCGAGTTTACGAACTGCAATTATTGAAAGAATGACATGCGAGTCATGCGCTCTGAAGGGTTTTGTGTTTTTTACATCGAATGACTGATCAGTAAAGCAGCGAAGACGAACGATAATAAAATTTCTACTCTTCTCGTCATCAGATGAGGATTGATGACAAGATTTTATCCTCGAAATGATGCGGGATTAATGAGGACCCAAGACGGATTAATCGGTCGGCAAGAGGACAAAGGAGCCCTGGAAAGGGCGGCCTATTGATTAGTGCACGCTTAATTCCCTTTGACGTGGCGCTTCCACCATTCGTCCTGAGCAGCAACATGATGACGACGAGTGCTGCGAGTGGGTCGTGAGGAGCGCTGTGCATGTGCGGCCCCTCATAGTTGTGAGCTACTTCCCCAAATAAAAATTATTGGTGGAGCATCGATGATTATAGGTGGCTACAGGTGGAAGTTATAGGTGAAGGCGCATCGATGGCGTGCCCGGCGTATGTTCCACCTATAATCTGCCGATGCCCACCCTACACGAAAAACTCTTCTTCCATCAATAACTACCCATTGACACCGTTGTCGCATCGATGAGCCCTCGATGGTCACCTTTAAAATGAAATCGATAAACATTTTTCTCTATTTTCCAATCCGATGCATTTGCATATACTGATATATAGCTTCATACGATCAAACATTCTGAGGACTATACGTATGCAAATCCACCATGACAATGCTAGTAATAAGTCGACATATTGAAGAACAAATTACCTAAGTACCAGACACATAACTCGTAAGAAATCGACTTGGAGAAAAGTCCCTGCCAGTAGGATTCGAACCCCGATCTCCATCGCGCAAAGCCAAGCCTCTACCGTTGAGCCATAGGAAAAAACTTGGCACTCGATCGAGTCATTCAAGAGACTTAATTTTAGTATCGCAAGTATTAATTTATTAATTACATCTATTAACAGAAGTTAATGCTACAACCGCGATGATTAAATGGTTGCACTAACAATTTTATTTCAACAGGGGCTATATTCGAGTAAACAGTCACTGGAAGAAACTACGTTTATCCGGGAGCGCAGCCGTGCACCACCAATTTTGTGCACCAATAAGCCCTGAATCGAACGCCGTGGATCTCTCCGGACCTACACCAATCAGCCGTGCACCACTCGGCTTTGTCCTCTTCTGGCCTTGACCACCACCTGCCGTGCACCACCAGGCCGCGGATCGAATATGACTTCCAGGCATCGTTAAATTCCGTAATTTCACGTTCACCGCATCTGAGGTTAGGTTTCAGATAGCATAGTTCTGTTCCAAAATTTATCGTCCTTCGACAAGTGGCCGTTCGACCGAGGGCTGGTTCGACCCATGGCCTAGATACGGACGGCTTGAAGTGTTGAAGGCTACGTTCCGGAAAGCAGGAATCATGATGGTCCACTACATCCAGGGCGGTGGTGGTCTTCGGCAGGCGATCCGTTTATCCATAACGCACGATTGTTCAGCTAAGAGTAAAGGCTACGGAAAAATACTTGATAAATATCGAAGTTTCGTAATGTGAACATTATACCACTTTTGGCAGTGGTTCCATTCGAAATATTTCCGCCAAGAATATTCATATATTTAATAAGGAAGTGATATCACTCGATGATTTTGAAACGTTGGTCGATGTTAGTATTTTCCCTCTCGCCTGATCTATATTCTTTTGCAACGGAAATATAAATAGACCGCTATATCAGAAATGTAGACTTGAACTCGGAATATTTATCTGACGTATGAGCAAATTTCCCACATAAATAATTAAATTTTACTATCGAAGTCACGACAGAAAACCGAATTTTCACTCGTTTTCCTATGCTTAAAGAGGCTAATTTTTTGACAATTAAAATTCTCGTGAAGCAAATATTTGAAGCAGAACATGGTAACGGTTAGAAGGGAAGAAGCTCAAAGCCGGCGCTAGCCAACGTAGCAGTTGTGAACGCGGGCTTACTCGAACGTGCACAAAACTTTAGCACCACCTTCCTTTTCAGTGGAAGGGAAGATTCAATTTCACCTAGTATGTGATTATGTGAAGGAAATATTTAAGAGATCCTGAATTTATTAAATCGAAATTGTGTTAGGTGAACGTAATAAAACTGGAAAAAAGTGCATTTGCCCGAGCTGCCGCCCGGTGCATGGAAGTCCTCTGAATCGGGAGCAGGAGCTTCACCTGGTCAGCGCAAGCCAGCCAGGTAGCGCAGGAAAACTGACGCACTAAGTTCCGTGCCGCCCATCCTGTCAAATAAATGCTACTGATTTGAATGAAATGCTATCAATTTATTATATTATTATTCAAGCTGAATATTAGCGTCCAGAATATCGTCAAACTCATGAGATTTACGGACCTAACAGCTGTGCCGTTAAAATGTATGGTTATCTTAAAATATGAGGCTATGATAAATTGGTTAACCAATGAGTTTATTTTCCGTTGGAAGACAAGGATGATTTTATTACTTGGGTTGTGAGTAGTGAAGTGAATGATCTATATAATCATTCTCCATTATGGTCTATAATGGAGACTGGCCGGAGTTACAAATTGCCACAACTCTCTGCGCCACAGAGTGGCAATCTGCGCCACAACCAACCTGCAGCATCCGGTTAAAAACCTCATAGTTATTGTGTATATAATATCATTGAATTTAAAAATAAAGATCTTAAATGAGTCATCATATAAAGACGTATATCTTATCCATTGCTTAGTTCGTGAATGAGTTACATTGGCATACCATGATATAAGAATTAGATAAACACGTAATGTACCTGGAGCTGACAGTACCCGTGCACAAAGAAAGTGAATAGCGCAAATGATATCAGGACTTCAGGAATTACGGCATCGAAGTTGTTCATACTTTTTACACGTTATTTTCATTCTTTTTTCCTGCGTGCTGGCAATCTGCACAATGGAATGTTGATGTGTCATATTATAAACAGTGACATAATATCATTTATAAGCAGTGACCCAATCATTTAACAGTAGCACAATCATTTAACAGGGGCACAATTATTTAACAGTGACACAAACTCATTTATAAACAGTGACACAATATCACTTATAAACAGTGACCCAATCATTTAACAGGGGCACAATCGTAATCACAGCACAAACAGAGGGCAGCCGTCGCTCTGATAAACGCTTTTACCGGCCTAAACTGGCTCAGGATTACCCACACAGGAGCAAAAACTGCATCGCTATTTGTACAATGTCTCGCCAATTTCTCTGAGTGTACATAAACTTGAGGGTTGGAACTTAGTTGCAGGCGTCGAACGCGCAATCACGGGATTGCCAAAGTTTTGAGACCCACGGCAGAATCGAAAGAGATCGCGTGTACCAGATGGTTCCTATGTATCATTCGTAGGTATCATTTGTATTACTACACTGTTAGAAAAAACGGTGAAAAAACGGTGAAAAAACGGTCCCACTGGCGTTCTAGCGGCCGGTCGCCCCGTGAAAATAAACTGTTTCTCCTTTTTTATCAGAAGTTTTTCGGATTTCTAGTGTTAAAGTAGAATGAAAACGGCGACACGGTGTTTCTTTTCACTTGCAGACCGGCCACTGAAACGCCGGTAATACCGTTAACGGTAATTTTTCTAACAGTGTACGCATATATCATTTAGGTTGTAGAAACTTAGACACTCACTACGATGTCTCAGACTTGAATTACAAAGTTGAAGCTAACGGAACCACGATTGATGAATTGGGCGGCCAGGCAGTGCTAGTTTAGTCGATAGTCAAGATGTCATTCAATACTACTTACACTTCTTCCGTGTACTACTTTAACCTCCCATTAAAATAATATTTATACAATGTTGATTACAGGTAGATTTCGTTGAAATAATATTCTTTCAATATTGTTTCGACGTGGGATGTCTTAAGTTATGGAAATGAAGTTCTTGCCACTGCTGTTACTTCAAATTCTCCAGTCTAATACAGCCAGAATCATTCTTGAAGTTAATAAAATGAGGAAAGGAAGGGATACGAACTCGTCTACTTCCGGTAATGGGAAAAAGTGTTTACAGCGTTAATTGAAAAAAAAATGATTTTGATCAAATTCTGTATACACCCCGACGCCGAAGACATCCAGCTCCGTCGTAGCAAGCAATGTATTGCCAATTCAAAATTATAGCCGCACCAGAGGTGGCCGAGCCTCGGCCCATGACTGGCCATTGATAAACCATCCCAGTTTTTCATCCGGGGTTCATTTCTGAGGCACGCAATTGCTATTTGCTGATGAAATTCATCATTATAATTGCTTTTAATTTGACGGTTAAATGAGTTACTAGAGATTAATTATTCTTCCCAGATCCACTGAGCGTCACTTAACTGCACTTGCATCCATAGGACGTTGAAAAACGTTTAGAATTACTGATATAGTTTGCGATGCAGCTTCTGAAGCACCGGTGTTCAGAAAACGCTATAAGAAATATTTCTCCGATAGGGCTTTGCTGCATAAAATAACTCCTTTTTATTAGAAACTGATCATTGAAAATGAAATTGCTTTGAATATCGGAACTGGGGGTTGAAAGCGAAATGGATTCTTGCTCTTATGGACGAAGTTTCACTCATTTCTTTTCATAAATTCTATTGTTGGGAGCAGAACAATGAGCAAATTTGGCTGAGTATTTTCTGATGAGGAGGCAAGTGATCCACGTGGCTGGCTGCACGCAGGATTTAATCATTAATTAAAGAAGCCACTGAAGACGCAGCCTAATGCGACGGAAGGATCACGTCAACAATCAGTCCTGTTTCTCTGGCTATATGCTCACTGGGTCCCAGATAGGCGTTTAATAAGGAACAACTTTGCTTATTTAATACATTTCTTCAGTTAAATTATAAAGTAATCATGTAGAACGGGCAAAGTTCATAATTCAATATTGATTCTGCAATTCACGCTTCGTTCAATATATGATAATGAAAGAGTATTACAAGTAGGCATGTGACATCAATTCTGGTCCGAGGCGAGGCCAATTTTCAGTAAAGCCCCAATGGCGACGTTTAACTGAGGTTTTCCCAGTCAATAATTGCGCGCAAATGTGGAGGCAATGTTGTTATATACTAAAAAATTGCTCAATCTAAGCAATTCACGCAACAGCTTGTTAATCGCTAGGCCTCATGTATCGGGTCGGATCATCTCTAAACTTCACGTGCGTATCTGGCCGAGCTATAACAACGCCTCATGTACCGGGACCGGAGGTCACACGTACCGGGTCGGACCCTCTGTGCAGGCAGGGTCAAGGAACCCTTGGCTCTTTGTTCAGGTCCCACATCGGGCGGGTGCGGTCCCACTTCAAAACGAAGATTTCACTGAAGTGTCGTCATCAATCAAGCGGCATTGAGGGTTCATCAATCAGAGGGCAACCATTAACAGCCCGACCACCGCAGGGGAGGGAACTGCTGACGAGGGAGCAGACGAGGGAACGCCGTGCTTACTAGGGAACGCCGCGCTAACGAAGGAACGTTATTTTAACAAGAAAACGCCGAGCTGACATAAAATGTTGTGCATAACGAAATATACAAAAATCACCAAAAAACTCTCAGCTCTGAAACTCTCGTGAAAGTTGAGCAGAAATCAAAACAGTTCCAAAAAACTTTTAAGAGAATTCTGGAAAACCGGCAAATTTTTTGACCGATCGCGCAATAGTCTGAAGAAAAAGTGTCGGTATTTACTTTGTGTATCTGAACAAATTCAACGCACAATTAAATTCAGTAATTTCAAGGTCCATTCATTGCTGTCAAGTAAAGTCAACCTTCGCCTCAGAAGTGTGCGCGAGATGGTCGCTAATTCTCACGCGGCGCCGCCGCTCCCGAGGGTCTTGCATATTCATGGCCGTCCCTTCCCTCGCTGCCCTTACTCCCATCTCTTCATTTTCCTCACTCCCTTCCTTTCACATCCATCCTCCCCTTACCCTTGCTTCCCTCACTCATTCCTTTCACATCTCTCCTCCCCTTACCTTTGCTTCCCTCACTCCTTCCTTTCACATCCCTCATCCCTTTACCCCCGCATCCCTCACTTCCTTCCTTCCATGCTTCTCACCCCCTATCTTTTCTCAGTCTTACTAACTCCCATTGAACCATCGACATTTCCACAGTCTACTAGACCCGAAATTAACTTATGAGAGATCCTTCACGTCAACTTCCCTTATCTGACGGTGATACTCTAAACCTGCTATTCCTCTGCACGGTCGAGACTTGAGCTTCTTTTCACCCAATCAATCACTTGTTGTCTCCATCATCACAAGTCGATGGCCTGTCTGTGTGGTTTTCTAAAGCAGTACGCCATAGGCAACTCCTCGGTGCTGCTGAAGAACAAATTGAGACACTGCTTTCAGGTAAGGGCATCGACGCTTGGTAATTAGTTTAGTTAGTTTAGTTGCTTATCATCCATATATTATATACCCTGAACAGCCCACTAGGTCCAGGTGTGACCATCGGATATGTAGACGATTCGAATCACCTTTTATCAAATGGTTAGTATTAGTACCTCCAAGCTTATTCTTACTCTCCCAATTAATTCAATTGCTGTTTGGTGATTTTCTATGATCAATAAATGATATTTGCACATAGTTCAAGGTGGACCATGCAAAGTATCACATAATCCATCAAGCCATTGTCCTCAAGTCATGACCAATACAGTAGTTTTTGAGGTAATCTTTCCTCTGTTATTTCTTCCTTCCATGCGTCACAACGGCTAGGGGAGCTGGTGACCAACCGCCCATCGCAATTTCTTCATCCAGGATCTCCTTCCTTAGATGTCACTCAGTTAGCGGCAGCGTGACGATCCCAACCTCGTCTGAATTCTTGTTTCGGACTCCAGTTTTGTGGTGCGCTCTTCTTGATAATCAAATATTATTTGTTTCAAATTGTTTGGCTTAAAGTGCATAAAATGTTTTCCCTGAGCTTCGTAATCTTCTCAGCAATGCAAGATCCTTTGAATATGTTATGCACCGATTAAGAACATAACGTGTTCCTCGTACGAACATGATCTTCATGAGCAGCACGTGTTCCTTGCACGCAAATAAACCATGGACATCACGTCTTCTACGAAAGAACATGAACCCTGAACATCAAGTGTTCTTCTCACGCACATGAACCCTGAACATCACGTGTTCCTCTCACGCACATGAACCCTGAACATCACGTGTTCCTCTCACGCACATGAACCCTGAACATCACGTGTTCCTCTCACGCACATGAACCCTGAACATCACGTGTTCCTCTCACGCACATGAACCCTGAACATCACGTGTTCCTCTCACGCACATGAACCCTGAACATCACGTGTTCCTCTCACGCACATGAACCCTGAACATCACGTGTTCCTCTCACGCACATGAACCCTGAACATCACGTGTTCCTCTCACGCACATGAACCCTGAACATCACGTGTTCCTCTCACGCACATGAACCCTGAACATCACGTGTTCCTCTCACGCACATGAACCCTGAACATCACGTGTTCCTCTCACGCACATGAACCCTGAACATCACGTGTTCCTCTCACGCACATGAACCCTGAACATCACGTGTTCCTCTCACGCACATGAACCCTGAACATCACGTGTTCCTCTCACGCACATGAACCCTGAACATCACGTGTTCCTCTCACGCACATGAACCCTGAACATCACGTGTTCCTCTCACGCACATGAACCCTGAACATCACGTGTTCCTCTCACGCACATGAACCCTGAACATCACGTGTTCCTCTCACGCACATGAACCCTGAACATCACGTGTTCCTCTCACGCACATGAACCCTGAACATCACGTGTTCCTCTCACGCACATGAACCCTGAACATCACGTGTTCCTCTCACGCACATGAACCCTGAACATCACGTGTTCCTCTCACGCACATGAACCCTGAACATCACGTGTTCCTCTCACGCACATGAACCCTGAACATCACGTGTTCCTCTCACGCACATGAACCCTGAACATCACGTGTTCCTCTCACGCACATGAACCCTGAACATCACGTGTTCCTCTCACGCACATGAACCCTGAACATCACGTGTTCCTCTCACGCACATGAACCCTGAACATCACGTGTTCCTCTCACGCACATGAACCCTGAACATCACGTGTTCCTCTCACGCACATGAACCCTGAACATCACGTGTTCCTCTCACGCACATGAACCCTGAACATCACGTGTTCCTCTCACGCACATGAACCCTGAACATCACGTGTTCCTCTCACGCACATGAACCCTGAACATCACGTGTTCCTCTCACGCACATGAACCCTGAACATCACGTGTTCCTCTCNCACGCTGTATCATGCCACGCTGTATCATGCCACACGCCCCTAACACCCGCCGCGCTGTATCATGCCACACGCCCCTAACACCCGCCGCGCTGTATCATGCCACGCTGTATCATGCCACACGCCCCAGACACCCTCACGCTGTATCATGCCACAAGTCACGGGCCGGTTGGGTCTGTCTTCAGAGATTGCCAGCAAATATTCCTAAATGAATAAGCCTCCAATAAGGAGTGGTGCGGCTTAATAACAAATAATGAATTTAAGTTCAGTACAAATAATTCAAAATACCAAATATTTTTATATCTTGAAGCATAAATATATGATTTAATTTTTTTTTCATGCTGATAAAATTAATAAATCCATCACTGCCAGGGCGGCTCTCATCGCGCTTTCCGCACCGTTAAGTCGCGGCCGCGAGCCTCTCGATGGCGGCCGTAAAAACAGCCTGACCTTACGGCCAGCCCGGCACGGCAGCGAAACGTTTACGGCCAGGCCGGCACGGCAGCGAGACGTTACGGCCAGATCGGCACGGCAGCGAAACGTTACGGCCAGGCCGGCGCGGCAGCGAGACGTTACGGCCAGTCCGGCACGGCAGCGAGACGTTACGGCCAGGCCGGCACGGCAGCGAGACGTTACGGCCAGACCGGCACGGCAGCGAAACGTTACGGCCAGGCCGGCACGGCAGCGAAACGTTACGGCCAGGCCGTCACGGCAGCGAGACGTTACGGCCAGGCCGTCACGGCAACGAGACGTTACGGCCAGACCGGCACGGCGGTGAAACGTTACGGCCAGACCGGCATGTCAGTGAGACGTTACGGTCAGGCCGGTACGGCAGCGAAACGTTACGGCCAGGCCGTCACGGCAGCGAGACGAGTGACAGCACCGGAGTTACAGCAGCATGCTGCATCAAGAGTGCGACATTAACAGAGCAACAACAACAAAGATGCGCGATCTTAATAGACCTACAGAGAAACGGCTGCAGAGATTAGACCTTATCTCACTTTACGAGCTTGTCAGCTTCTGTCACAGAGAAGCTGTAGGCTCGCCTGACGCGTAAATTAGCGTCTATATCCCACGTTGTTTCGTTCTGTTTCGCCGAACGAAATAAGCGCCTTCTCAGCATCCGCTCAGTTCTCCAGCGACCTACGGGCGATCGTAGGGTGCGCGCAGTAGACGCCTAATACCTTCCAAGGCAGGCACGGCCGAATGTGTACACTATTTTAAAAATTTCACCCAAATTCTTCCCTCTAACCATTTCAATATCGCGTAGTTCCAAATGATGGCAAGCAATTTATTTAAAATTTCTGAATTGCAAATTGATAAAGATTACCCGAGGTAGAACGTTTCAGGGCATCCACCGATTTTATTCCAACTTCTCTGTGAATGAAGTGGGTATAGTTTTAGATGATCAAGTAAATTACTAACCGTACCATGCCATGTGATTAAAATGGCCATAAATTTTTTATGAACCAATTTTTTGCATGACCCTAAAAATTTTGCTTTCAACGATGATAAAAAGAAGTAGCCCATTATACTACCTTCAAAATTCACAGCGCAATTTGTGATCATTTCGACTTGGCTGGGTTTGATGGAAATTTCCGGATTTTTTTTTTATAATCTACGGTTCGTCTAAAATAACTAAATCATATCGCTGCTTTGATTCCAGCTCTGTTTGACTTAAGATCTATCTGGTTCGAGCTGGATACTTTTTTGCTACATCTTCTTCCAGTGCAATGTCAGTAGTGAAAGGATGCCATATCCTTCTTCAGGCCTATGCCACGGTGGCACGTTTCTTTATCCTCTTCCATTGCTATGCCACGGTGGCAGGTTGCCACATTCTCTTCTGGTGCTAGTCAGCGGTGACAGGTTGTCACGTCGGTGACAGGTTGTCACATCTTCTTCTTGTGCTATGCCACGGTGGCAGGTTGCCACACCATTTTCTTGTGCAATGGCCACGGTGGCAGGTTGTCACATCCTCTTCTTGTGCTATGCCTCGGTGGCATGAACGACATCCTCTTCTACTGTCATATGTCAGAAGTTTTGAAAATGCCATGCGAGTACCAAACAGCAATGGCTTGCCCATGTTTTGGAGATATCCATCTTGCACGATCAACTTCAATTTATGACTTATTCCGAAGTCAAAGTTTCAGCCGTGTCAGCGCCGTTTTAAAGTCGGGCGTTCACTGGCCGCCCATAAGCCTTCAGCGATTCGTCAGAAGTATCTGTGAGCTCAGCAGCGGAACAAAAAGTTTCTTAATCAGTGGGCGGGAAATTTAGGAGATGTTCATACAGATGTTGTGCTGCCGCCCGCATCTCAAGTGATGAGGGCGCGACAGAGGAGGAGCAGGATGGTCAACCAGTGAGGCCAGCCACAGTGGAAGCAAAAATCTGAATGAGTCTTAAATTTAACTAATATTCCTTTATACATGACTAGATGGAAGTATAATCTTTTATAACGACGATATTTCTTGTGTACGACTAATCGAATTAAATTTCTAGCATTTAAGTTTTGGTGAAGTGGACCAAGACAGCAAATGTAGTTTGTGAGTGGCATATTTGGTGGGTAGTGGTAGGTTGCTGAATCATGTCAGCCAATCGTGATGCGTATTTTATGATGAGCGAGCTTATGGTTGCTTCAAAATATTCTGTGCCTATGTTTTCCTTGACGGATACAGTACGCTTGAATTGGTTAACTTAACTTAAAATATTTCACAGTTAAACTCACCTAACGTAGTCGATGGTTAACCACGCCCAAATTTTTCGATGGTTCAAGCGGGGATATCATTGTAGGTTCAATTCCGAAGAGGATATTTAATTTCATTCAAGATTCGAATTCAAACATACAAAATCTTAGATAAAAGTTTCATGAGCAGTTAAATTCGAATGGCACAACACATATCTTTTCATTTTTTTCTTATACATA
Organism: Hyalella azteca; assembly: GCF_000764305.2. Classification (NCBI taxonomy): domain Eukaryota; kingdom Metazoa; phylum Arthropoda; class Malacostraca; order Amphipoda; family Hyalellidae; genus Hyalella; species Hyalella azteca. The sequence goes on from NW_025942630.1 coordinate 289,913, forward strand.
TGATCAAGGCTAACCTAAGGTACATTCAAAGTAAAGCAAGTTAATTGAAAAAGTGTTGAAGAAAACGTCTGTTGCCCTGCACAAGCAACAATTGCAGGCTGTCGCAGCAGCGTAGTTGTTCATATCAGGCGCGCTGAGGTCGTTTTATAGACGCTCCGTGGATGCTGTTTACAAGCCATAACCTCAGCTTCTTTATTCCGGCCGTAAATAAAAAGAGCTTTATGGTTGTTAGGGCAACCTTGCACGGATATAAGACGCTGATAAAATAACGGAACGCAGCAATCTAAGTAAGTATCCCCTAACGACCATCGAATCTGCGCCGGCAGCGTACGAGATGTTCAGGCGGAGAAGACGACGGCCGATGATGTGCGTGAAAAAAGTTGAATGCAACATTAAAAGTTTTGCATGTTGAATACTGCATAACTCTTCCGTTAATTATGAAGTCATTTGCAAGGAAAAACGTTATATATCATATTGTTTCAGAAGACGCCCCCTAAAATCTAAAATTCGAGTAAATAGCAAAGCAAGTGCATGCACTATCCAAATATTGTAACAATTGTACGGAATGTGTATTATATGTTTGTGCCACCAAATATTCCTGGAAATAATTCACCATTCCAATTTTCTTAATAGGCCTATAAAAAGTAGAAAAACAAGTCTATGGCTGGCCCCTTTCTCGCGCTATGATCAAGTAAAGTTGGGTTCGCTCCAGCGCCCGACAAAATCGATTGAGCGATTTATATCCCTCGGCCAGGAATGACGGCGAAGACTTTGGTCCAGAGCCCAAACTACCGACCAAATTTCGTCCAAAGTTAGGCCAATATTGGCGAATTGGGATTGCTTGGTGTGCCTTCTATAAAGGCCAAGCCGAGCTCCCAGCGCCGCTATTTAAACGAGAAATTATTCGTTGCATGATGGCCGCTGCCGGAGTTGGTCCGTCGGGAACGAGCTTCGCGGGCACTCGACTTTGCAATTGATAAATGTCGACGCAAATATTCGACGACAGAATTATAATGTGCAGCTTTCATTAAGATCGTATCTGCAAGAGGAGATAATGATACTCAGGAACAGTTATCGTCCAAATAAGAAAAGATTTGTTAAATTTATGAGTGAAAACAAATTACTTTTTATTCTAAGATTGAGACTTTAGCAAACTATATAAATTAAGACTGTGGCATGCTAAATATAAACTTTTACACTTGATTATTCATGTTATCAGTGTTATTAATTAAGTTGGAACACAGCTTTAATCTCCACGTGATTTGATGGTTTGATGTCACAATTGATTTGGATCTTGAAATCAAGGATTGGCTGCCATGAATTAAATCATGACGAAGAGCTTTTTTGTTTCCATTAAAATACTTTTAATGGAAAATACTATTGCAATCAGCTTTCTGGATTCTCCTATCTCATCAGTTATTCCTCATTCACTTCGCCAGTTGTTCCTTATCTACTTCGTCAATTATTCCTTATCTGCTCCACAGTTTTTCTTTAAAGTCTTCCGTTTTAGTCAGGCCTTTTAAGGCATCTCTTTACAACTATTCCTTTAATCGGGACCACATTTACCATAAAAAATATCTTTAAAATCACAATCTCATACAAATCATTAGTAAGGCTTAAAACACTAATATATGTGTTCTTTCCGAAACAGGATAACTTTTCCATCACAAATCACAGGGTTCGGGACCTGTAATTCATTCCGTGTCACCAGCAAGAAGTTGTGGGCGTTCGAGTCTCCGATTGGGCGTATCTCGGATCAAGTTTGGGTACGGGGATCTACTCCAAAATATATTTCTTCGGTCGATTATTGGTGGCTGAAGACTAGCCGAAGATAACCGGCCCACACCTGGCTCTGATTTTAAGTAAGGATCTGTAATGAAGGCAGCCGGCGGGTGTCACTAAACTTGGTGCCTAAGGCCTCATGAGGAAGTTGTGCCAGCAGATCAGGATGTTAATTATGCAAGTTGCTGCAGGGCTGCCAATATCGGCCATCCGACGAATCCCGACGCCCGACAGCAGCCCGACGCCTGATGGCGGCGATTACGACAGCGATCTTCTCGACGACTCCTCATCTCCGGCGGTGATTGTCGGCTGCAGGTAACGTGGTTCTCTGTGGTTGTAAGCTATTGGTTTGGCGGTTCTCTAAGGTCGTCAGGTGCAGATTTGACAGATTTCTGTGGTTTTCGGCAACCGGTTTGGTGGTTCGGCGAAGTCAGCAAAATTTTGTACGCTTAAAAAATAAAATTTGTGCGCTTAACGTTTGCAAGAGACATGCCGTAAAAATTTCTGTGAAAGTTATTAGACACACATTTCTAATGATGAAATATAATATATACGCAGTGATAGAGCTGCGGTATTATAACTATAAAAGATTTTAAATTTACACGTGTTTCCACAACAATGTTTTGTGCTCGTGGCATGAGAAACACAATTCAAAATCTCAACTCTTTCAGCTTCCGGCAGAACACGCCAAGGAAATTCAGGCTGCCTGAGCTGAAGCAGCCAAGAAACCTAGTTTGCCCTAATCAAGGTCGTTAGGAGACTTCTAAATAAAGTGAAGTCTGCCCAAGTTTTGACAGGGGGACTTTAAGACGATCAGGCTCTACTGAAGCAGCGGCAAGCATGTTATACACCAAACTTTATTAACCAATAAATTAGTAATATTTTTTGCTTATTTCAACAAGTTTATATCAAATACTAGCTAGGATTTTGCTGTTCGTTGTTCGGACTGTCACACGAAAAGATTCCAAATCCTGAATATCGCTGATTGTTTTTGTCAGTTTCTTTTTTTATTATTATATAATTTGCAACTTATTTTACATTTGTTTGACTAATTTGAGGATAATTTATTTATTTATTTCTCTCGTATGACAACTGACAACATATTTCAACTTTCTTAAAAACATTTAAAAATATATTCATAATTTTTTTAAACGACAGATTCTTTGTAAATAAAGTTTACCCTTCTGAATATTTTTGTTTTTACTCATTTTGCACCGGCATATGCGGCTCTAAAATAAAAGAATTACAAGATTCCTGTGGTTATTGCAATTCCATTTCGGATGATTCGAACGATTCAATCTTTGAAGATGTAAACGATTATTCCTCGTATGATTCGAACGATTATATCTCGTATGATTTAAACGATTATATGTATCTCGTATGATTCAAACGATTATATCTCGTATGATTTAAACGATTATATGTATCTCGTATGATTCAAACGATTCTATCCCAGAAGATTCAAACGATTATACCTTGTATGATTCAAATGATTCCGTCTCGGAAGATTCAAACTATTATACCTTGTATGATTCAAATGATTCCGTATCGTAAAATTCAAACGATTCTGTCGCTTATGATTCAATTGTAATTCAGCAGGGACCCATTTCACAGGCCCGACTCACTTATTCTAAGTTAGAGCCATAGCGAGGTCTTGCTTAACGACCTGAGCAGCAGATCACTCACCAGCTCTGGAATTACCCCCTGCCAACCCGTGCGCTTCAGTCATTTGTTTTGTGAGGTTTCCATGACTCTATTTAATTTATGACATTTGTAAAAAATTTCTGAATTTATGGCATTTTTAAAAGAATTATCATTTGTAATATTTTGTACATGAGGATTCGATATTAAGCAGTTATTGGCGGAATTTTCAAGTGAATTTTCCATGAGTTCCTGTCCAGATTTTTTTTTGTTAAATAAGAGTTGAATTTTAATTCTCCCCTGGAGCGAGCTGACTCCCGGAGCCCGCGCTGAAGAGGCAAATGAGCGGTCAGCGCCGGCGACACTCCCATGCATCTGAGCTCCATATGCATGCGCCTTAGCCGCTGAAATTAGGCGTCTCTCTAAAGTGAAATAAAATATAATACTGAATTATTATTCCTGAGAACATGCTGAAGTTTTGCTAGTACCAAGTAACTGAAACATGTACGCCGGCACATGTTTTATGAGGAAAATTTCAGGTGAACTATGGACTTTGCATCACTCTCGATTTTTATTTTTGAACATATATTTCAAAATATTGTATAATTTATAGACTGTATGTAAGTTTATCCCACACTTTAAGTATCAAAATCCCGTTTTAGCTGCTGTAAATGATCAAAAATAATCCATAATTTGTTATAAATGTATAGATCTGTTGCAAGCATTTCCTACGTGGAAAGGCTGAGAGAATTAGTGCATTGACGGTTAATTGATTTGAATAAACCCTTCTATGGATAAAAAAACTATAAAAATAAAAGAACTCATTTCATATGTCAGGTTGATCTAATTTCCGACATATGAGCAGCATAATCTATTTTGTTTTCGAGCACAATTTCGGCGTATGAATGCAAGACAATAAGAAGACAATGATATTAATTACTCAGAAACTATAGCAATATCGATAATCGCAGACATTGGCAACGCGATAACGAGAGGCACTGTAACCATTCCATTGATGGTTAGTGTCATCATGCGACGCTCTCGTTGGTCTGAATGTTGTGTCTGCTATAATATCATTTCATTGTGTACTTATCATTTCCATGTGCCTCAACACACGCCATCATTCTTCCTATAAACGTTATACCACGGTATCATTTTCATGCGTTTTATTGTATGATTTTGACATACCATAACATTTATTATACATAACGTGTTTTTACCATCCCATGAAATATTTTTTTCAAGCCGAGCTATCATCCTCAATCTCCCTACACTAATCGACCTCATCATCCTCACATCCAGTCTTCTGAATAGAGAATATCATCGTCCCCAGTATTGCATTATACGACGTCATCCTGCGTCAAATTATTCCAGCGTTTCATCGTCATTTGGCGACGCATAATTCTGGCCGCGACGTCCTGGACGACGCAATATTCTTGTATGTTGGGCGCTTGTCGCCGGCTTAAATATATCGGCGTTCTAGCGAGAGGTCCATTGTGGAAGAAACTTAATTCCCGAGCTATCGCCGCACAAAATTGCTCCCGATATTGCGCTTGCCAAGAACCTTGCCAATTTGTTGTGAAATTTCCTCATTGAAGCGGTGATAGGAGCTTGAACGCGTCGAGGCCCGCGGCAACAAATGACCTTTCGATTAAATTTCTGACGTCAAACAAGCAATGTTGGGCACTGAAATAGTAAATACGACCTTTATCATTTTATTTTTTAGAGTTTTAACCCATTTACAGAATGAAATTTAAGTTAGGCTAAATTTAAGTTAATGACCTTCATGAATGTTTATTAGGCAGTGGAAATTAGTTTCCAAATAAACACTCTTATAATAAATATATTCCAATTACAAATTCAAACCAATTTTACACCGATTACGTCATCGTAAATGATATTGCAGCGTTTCAACTCCACTTTATTATTGAAATTCTCTTTCTAACTCCCAGTTTTCTCAACGGGAGATGACCGTCCGACCATCGTACCTCTATCGAGCATGTGTTGGCTGCAATCACGAATATGTTAGCAATAAAGGAAGATTTGGCGTATATAATCACGTATATGTTAATAGTATGTTCCTGGTGTCAATCAAGGATGATTTTTATGCAATCAAGTGTCAGTATGTTGTATGTTATTCAACATACTGCAATCAAGTGTCAGTATGTTGGATGTTATTCAACATCCCTCGGCTTAGGCTGACACGTCACCAGAAGCCAGCGTTGCTGCTCGCGATGCTCGCTATCAACGCCCGCCAGCGACGTCCTGGCCGAGGATCACATTCATCCCTTCATTCATCCCTTCATTCATCCCTTCATTCATGCCCCCATGCATTAATCCTGAGCAGTCCTTACACGCATCATGCCTCACACACTATGACATCATGCCTCAGTGCTTCGAACCAAATACTAGAATCATGGATCTCAAAGGTGGATCATATCAATATTTTGTTCAACTGTTTACCATCATGCATGGTTACCTTTTTATTTCGAATACATTTTCACTTCGCCTCGTATCAATATTACCGAAATAGTTCTTATCATGACACGCTGCATTTCACTCGTTATATCATCACTTATCACACACAAATATCTCTTATGTCTCTTACTATTTTTACTTGCATACCTCGATGCCTCTAGACCATTCGCCCTTCTCCTCCTTCATACTTCAATGAATCTCACGCTACACCTTCATCATACCTCAACACTTCTCACTCTTACGCTACACCTCCATCATACCTCAACACTTCTCACGCTACACCTCCATCATACCTCAACACTTCTCACGTTACACCTCCATCATACCTCAACACTTCTCACCTTCATCTCCATCATACCTCAACACTTCTCACCCTCATCTCCATCATACCTCAACACTTCTCACCCTCATCTCCATCATACCTCAAAACATCTCACCCTCATCTCCATCATACCTAAACATTCCCCACTCTCACCCCCGTCCCTCACCCCCAGCAGGTGAGTGCAGCCCCCTCAACCCCGGGGCAGAAGCCATAAATCTACGGACGGCGCTCGCCATTGAACAACATCGTCAGCATTATCAATCTCGGCGCCGTCCAGCCGCTCGTATATCTCGGGCCAAATAAACATGCGAATCTGATGCGTGAAAAATACAGAACTTTTTCTCGTTGCCCTTCAAGACGAGCGGACTTTAACCCATGAAAGATGTTCACTTTTTTGTCTTTACTTGAAGTGCTTCGTGTACAACGGCTTTTCAGAGTCGCCTGATTCAGAGTCAGAGCCTGAACGATGAATTCAGAGTCAGCGCCTGAACGATGATTCAGAGTCAGCGCCTGAACGATGATTCAGAGTCAGCGCCTGAACGATGATTCAGAGTCGGCGGCTGGACGATGCAGAGGGACGGTATCTGTGCAGCATAAGGAGTCAGAGCTCGCTAGGATCGTCGCGTGGCAGGAGTTGTGCTGTATTGAAAAAGACGTGGTCTCGTGCAGGTAGTGATATGTACAAACAGCTTACTCAATGATTTAGTTTAATATTCTATTTCACTTTTTCATTTATATTATAATGCTAATTTCATTCTTAAATGCCTGGTTTAACGCCACGTGTAAACTCTAGCCTGAAATGCATTTTGATTTTTGTCAAGTTGTTATCATGATGCAAGTTCAAGCTCTCCTTCAACAACTCGCAGTTATTAGCATAGGAAGGCTAAATTTCTTTACACGGCTCTCCAAAATATTTAAAAATAAATAATAAATAATCATATATACTCGTTGATGTCAGCACACTGAGTCCGAGTGTTTCCTCACTACATTCGTTTCAGCGGGCGATAAGGGAAGCCTTCTTGAAAAACTTTTCATGTTGCATCTAACTATTAATCTTGCATTTATATAGTTTCATTGTACTGGTTGTTTGCTCTTAAGAAGCGATGCCTACGTGTACCCTCCGCTAGACTTGATGTGATGTAAAATAAGAAAATCAAATTGGACATCTCTTCGTTAAAATTTTTATTACGGGAACAATAGCATTAAAATGAACTAACCGATGTCCAGACAGACGCCCTGTTGCAAATTGAAGCCGGTGAGCATGAATAACTGGCATGTTGTCCGCTATTCAATGGCTCCACATAAGCTGTCGGTAATGTAAAACATTGATGTTATATTAATTGTTTATTAACATTGATGGTAATATTTATTGTTTATTAACAATGATGTTAATATTAATTGTTTATTAACATTGATGGTAATATTTCTTGCTTATTACCATTGATGGTAATGTTAATTTTTTATTAACATTGATGGTAATATTTCTTGCTTATTACCATTGATGGTAATGTTAATTTTTTATTAACGTTAATGCTAATATTAATTGCTTTTAATAATGAATACCGCCATGATCAAAACTTCCATGATCCAGGACCAGACGATACACCAAGATGAGCAATTTAGTGTAACTATTCAATCGCCTTGAAAATTTTTTACAATTTAAATCTAAGTTTTATACATTGAATACTCGACGATTTCTTTAAACACAAATAATATGAGCCTAAATGTTACGTGACTACACATTCTGGCAAATATAACATCCGGAAAAATGCCTATATAATGCACAGTAGAAATCCTGTCAAGATTATATTGAAGATAATATGCAAATAATATAAATTAACATACAGCAAACTTTCATCATTCTTCATAGAATACAATTCTCCACACAGATTTCGGTGCCGCTGACTAACACATACTATGCATACTCTCACAACCGCCTCTCAGCCAATAAGAAATGATGGAGGAGTATATTGAATTTTAGCTTCAGATTGCCATTTCCCAAACCCTCTTCTCGGTTCAGGAAAAACTTTCGCCAACAGTTATCGGTCCTACCCTGCAGCTTCACCTAAGCTGCCGCTCAGCGGTAGAGACAGCTCCTGTGCACAATGTTTCTCGAACATTTGCTCCCCGGGCGACTTCAATCTTGGTTCCCAAACATTCTTGCGGTTCTCGAACATTCTCGCGGTTCTCCACTAATTTCTCGATGCTCAACTACTTGCTCGGTTCTCCACTACTTGCTCGGTTCTCGGACTCTTGCTCGGTTTTCCACTGCTTGCTCGGTTCTCGGACACTTGCTCGGTTCTCCACTGCTTGCTCGGTTCTCCACTGCTTGTTCGGTTCTCCACTGCTTGCTCGGTTCTCCACTGCTTGCTCGGTTCTCGGACACTTGCTCGGTTCTCCACTGCTTGCTCGGTTCTCCACTACTTGCTCGGTTCTCCACTGCTTGCTCGGTTCTCCACTACTTGCTCGGTTCTCGGACACTTGCTCGATTCTCCACTGCTTGCTCGGTTCTCCACTACTTGCTCGGTTCTCAGGCACTTGCTCGATTCTCCACTATACTTGCTCGGTTCTCCACTACTTGCTCGGTTCTCGGCCAGTGGCTCGGTTCTCCACTGCTTGCTCGGTTCTCGGACACTTACTCGGTTCTCCACTACTTACTCGGTTCTCCACTACTTGCTCGGTTCACCACTACTTGCTCGGTTCTCCACTACTTTCTCGGTTCTCCACTATTAGCTCGGTTCTCTACTACTTGCTCGGTTCTCCACTATTAGCTCGGTTCTCCACTGCTTGCTCGGTTCTCGGACACTTACTCGGTTCTCCACTACTTGCTCGGTTCTCCACCACTTGCTCGGTTCTCCACTACTTGCTCGGTTCTCCACTACTTTCTCGGTTCTCCACTATCAGTTCGGTTCTCCACTACTTGCTCGGTTCTCGGCCACTGGCTCGGTTCTCCAATACTTGCTCGGTTCTCCACTACTAGCTCGGTTCTCCACTACTTGCTCGGTTCTCGGCCACTAGCTCGGTTCTCCACTACTTTCTCGGTTCTCGGCCACTAGCTCGGTTCTCCAATACTTACTCGGTTCTCCACTACTTGCACGGTTTTCCACCACTTGCTCGGTTCTCCACTATTTATAAGGTCTTTATGCACTTGCACAGGTCTCAGCAAGTTGCTCGCTCACAATCTCTTGCTTGGCGCTCAATCAATTATTCGGTTCTCGAACACCTCGGTTCTCTACCACTTGTCAGATTAACGACCAAGAGCGAAGTTCTCGACCAACTGTTTACTTAAAAAGCATCCCTTATTCTTCACTTTTAACACCTTCCATTTGAAGATTTATTCAACAAAACGGTCCTAAAATTTGTATTTGCCTCCACAGACTCCAAATTAGGTGTCTTAGCTTGCTCACTTTGCGAGTGCCTCACCGCATTTCTGCAGCCCACTGGTCTTTCGACAACCTTCTCACTCAACTCGCGGCTACACTATTGGAAATTCTTAATTTCATACAGCCCATCACTTGGTATAATCTCGTTTTTCACTTTCAACACTTCTTCGTTCCCGACAGCCTCATCATTTCCACATCATTTTCATGCACCTCCTCACACTTGAACAGCAAATTGACATTTGCATTTCCTTCGAACTTATTGACGCCTTAGTTACTTTCCTACAGCCTATTCTCTTTAAGTTAGCCTCTCAGCTTTTATACAACGTTCCACTTTACGACAGCCTCCGCGCTTTTCGGGAGCCATTACGCTTCTAATTAACAAACCATCTTTCTTATTAACCGGTTCCCTGCTTTTAAATACCCCCACGCTTTTTGGAACTACCTGTCCTTCCAACTGCCTTTTTGCTTTTTGAAAGCCTCCTATTACTAAAAGACAGATTTCTCTCTTTTTGACAGCCTTTTCACTTTTCGACCGCTTTCTCATTTCTCATTGACATTTTCGTTTTTCACAGTCAGCGAATTCCAAATAGCCACTGATGAACATCAAGGCTTTCATCAGCGGCATGAATATATTATCTGTCACCCTCCTTCATCTTCAAATTCCTCTCCTAATCACTGATTCTTCTGCTCTCGACCACAGTACCGTTCTCGCCAAACTCAGAAACTCTTCTCGGCAATATCAGTTCATTACTGACTCTTCAGGTCTAGGGTAGAACTCAGTCTCGTCTACAATAGGTTGGTCTTTCAACGCCCGTTCCTGGCTACAAGGCACACAGGTACAAGACTTGATGTTGTAGCGCCTGATGTTGAAGAAGCCTGGGTTGCAGTAAAGGCGAACGGCGATCTCTTCGTAGTCGCTGGGCTGGCAGCAAAAACATTCGTTCTCCAACTGCGGTGCAACACCTGTGTGGGTAAAAGTGGTCATGACACATGTGTGTAGGCCTAAATGCTAGATTATTCATTAAATTTTCTCTCGCATCTCATTCATCTCGCATCGTACAATGTCATCGCATTCATCCCAGCCTTACTATAAATAGCGAAACTCTGCCATCCACTCCTCACATTCTCTTGCTCCTGACACCTGCTTTTTCACTCCAACACTCACCCCGCATCCTGTATGCGGTGCTGGAGTCGCAGTGTCCCTCGCAGATGTTGAGGGGGATAGGTTCGGTGTTGCTGCACACGCCCAGTCCGCGGTTCTGGATGGTGAACATACCCACCGTGTCCTTAGGGTCCATGGGGGTCGCCTTGCAGTCTCCTGCTCGAGATCACAGAAATAATTAGTGAGAATTGGAAATGAGATATATGGCCAAGTGTCGTCAAAAATGGCGAATAGTTGTCGTCAAAAACCAAATATGGCCAAATTTATTAAAATCGCGATTTTTCGTATGAAAATCTTTTACATGAAAAATGCAGGTTCTTCTCGAGCAGTACATAACTCCTCCAGTCTCTAATATGTACGCAACTGTTGCTGGGGTGTTCCATATTCAAGCTAGCTTAAGTCTCATGAGGTCGATTATTTTCCGAGTGATGTTTTCTATTGAAATGGAGAAATCTCTCACTATCTGCACAATTGTTAGTATGATAATTTACAAACTGCAGAGAAAAAAGTCACTTCAAAGCATTGTAACTTTTAATCATGGGTGAGAGGCACTCTTTTGAGCATTACTCCACAGAAAATGATTGACTTTTTCGATTAATCTGAGAAATTCTATTCTAAGTTCGTGTGCACAAATTAATCTGATGAACAGATTCCTTTTTCAAAAGAAATTGAAATATGTATATGAAGCTATCCTCACCTAATGAGTTTCGCCTGAGACCCACCAAATGACTGAGAATATTACCAGTAAGACGACAGGGATAAAAATGAGCAGTACTCACGTTTAGCAACCAAAGTGACGTTGCAGAGCTGACAACAGCCAGTCTCATCGTAGTAGACTTCTTGTGGTGGACACTCTGGGTTGAAGTAGGGACACTCCCTCTTGACCACGACCGTCGCCAGGACGTCGTCCCTGATCTGGCACGTGAACTGGTAGCACGCGTCTCCGGGACTCTGCCATGTCTCGCCTACTTCATATAGACGTCCGCCATCCACGCAGTGCGTCGGGATGCAGCGACCGCAGCACAGAGAACTGCGGTTGCAGGTAAAGTGTGAATTATGATTTTTCCATCAATAAATATTCAGAGAAAATGAGAAGAGCTCAAGACCTACAAGCAGAGAGTAGAATTTTAATCATTTATATAAATAGCGTGACATATTCATTCAAGAGTGGTTATTTACACTCGTCGTCGATGCATGGAGTCGGGATACACTTCAATAAGATAATTACAAGAAGCTGGTGAATCCTAGTATGATCAATTCAAATTATTATGCCCAGTCGAAGCCAATTATTTCATTTTTAGGGCCTGGAATTGAACATGAATAGGGCCCATTGAGTACCTGCCAGCCGGAGGGTCATAGTAGGTGCTGCCCAGCGTACAGTCAGTGGAGCAGGCTTGCTCCTTCTCCTTCCTGGTGACATTACCGTCAGGCCCCACGACGCACTCGAGGGTTACGCAGCGGTCCTCAGGGTCAGCGATTGCTTTACCGGGCTGAACAGTCACGGCAAAACGTAATAATTACCATCTACTTGCATCGTCTCTCAGGGTAATTTTGCAAGACAGTATAAGAAGTAAAGTTTACATGTGTAAGTGGCATATTTTCGTTACGAAAATGTATGAAAGTAAAGAAGTTAAATCAGATAATGTTGAATTTGAAATATGCGTTAACAGAAATTGAACTGGAAAGTTAAAAGGAGAAAAAATAGACCAGCTTGGGTGCTCCATTAAGATTTCAGCAGTCAACTGCTCTTCGGGACTTCCTCTTGGAAGTCAGCGTGGCATGAGGGCGGTTTTGGGGATAGAAGAGAATTTCGCGGACGTAATTTCAATTTAGGTGCCGTGCCGGGAATATTTCCCTCAAATTTAGGGAGCCACGAACCAAGGTGCATTTGTCGGCGTTCAATTAACTTAAGGGAAGATCACGTCGAAGAGAGACGGCTGAGCTGCATGGCTGAGCGGGGTTAGGGGGCTGCTGGATGGCGGGGTTAGGGTTTGGACTGGGTGGTGGTGTGTGAGGATGTGGTGGGAGCGAGCTAAGTTAGTGTTGTGGTGGGAGATGTGTTAGTGTAAGGTAGTGATGACGTGAAATATTGACGTGTATGGTAGTGGTGACGATGGTGAGAGATTACAATGATACACTAACAGTGTATTAAGTCAAAATCATATAAGAAGTTGTAAAGCTTACATATATTTGCCGAAATTTGTGTTTCAGTTTGTGTGTTTGAATGGTCCCGGAAACCTGATGGGGCGCGTATCCAGGATACTTGACGTGTGGGTATATTGTATATAGGCGCTGTTGGGGCGCGTATCCAGGATACTTATCGTGTCGGGTTATTGTATATAAGGGCTGTTGGGGAAGGGCTGTTGGGGTGCGTATCCAGGATACTTATCGTGCCGGGTTATTGTATATAGGGGCTGTGGGGCGCGTATCCAGGATACTTATCGTGTCGGGATGCCCGGAAAATTTATTCTTAGTGGCAGAATAAGCAGGCATTGTAAACTGAAAGGAAGGATTGGACCAAAAATTGGCATTTCATGGATTGGTGTATATAAATTTGATTTGTTGAACGAAAAAGATATACTCTTCTTTTTAACGGAATTCAAACGAAAGTCATATGTCGGAATTGGGTTGAATCGGGTCTTCCATCCTTTTTTACTTATCTAATTTTCATTCGCAGAATTCGACATGACGGGATTTTGGAAAACGGGATTTCATAATTGCAGCGATAATGGATCCGAAGTAAAACCTGGTTAACCGGTTAATATTTAATACAATTAAGGCGCCGAGTAACGGTGATAAATCTCATGTCTCTACTCATGATGCTTTGTGCCGAATACAATTTTAAAACTATTTTCAAAGAGGCACAAAAAATCCGTAAATAATGAAAGCATTGAGACGTGATTTTAGATTTTGAGGCATTATTCTACAGTGTTAGAGCATGATTTTAGAGCGTCGAGGCATGATTTTAGAGCATTGAGGCAGGATTTTATAGCATTGTGGTTTGATCTTATGGCTAGATTCCATCATTTTGAAGCATTAAGGTATGATATTACAGGATTGCGTCATGATTTTTGAGCACTGAGTCATGATTTTAAAGCATTGAGGCATGATTTAGCGAAGAAGTAGACGTTCACCCAGCGACCTTTAAGAAGAGCTCGTCTGCAATATAGGAAGTGGGGGCTTGACTTCATGTGAGGTGAACCTCGAAAATTTCTTGCCGAGGGCTTGCGGACACCATAGAAATTCCTCATTACGGACCAGGCCGAAATATTTCGCAAAATATTCTCGCTTAAGAGGTCAATTTGATAAAAAGTGCTCCTCGTGTAGAGCTTCCAGAATTTTAAAGATGAGTAGCGTCAAGTTATTGGAATTTTCAAGATTTTTTACTGAATAACATTATGCTGCAAACATTGAATATGGTTGTTGAACCCGCTTAAGAAAAAACTGGAAAATTTGCGATGAGCTTGCAAATAAAGCACAGCTTTCCAGTCAGCAACTTAGATGCTTGAATTTGCACTAGCTTTTATAATAAACCGGAAGCATATTTCTCTTTACTTTTTCTTCTTTTCGTCAACTACCAAATCAAAATTATAAAATGTCTAATCTTCCATTGAAAGTCTCATTCAAATATAATGATTTCCGGAAGCCCTATATACGGCCTACAGCAACAAGGTAGGCCGTATAGTGTATATGTATATCCTCACCTTCATAACCTTTCCTATTAAAACAAAAAATGTATCAACTACTCACACATAAAATTAATTCAAAATTGCAGCATGACACTGCGCTGCTAAGGAAGCTAATGCTTGACATTTAAGAATCCCATTGACTCTTACGACGATTCCTTTCAATTTCGCTAATGATTTGCACACTAACGCTGAGTTAGTTAAGCAAAGAGCCGCTCAAACCTCAAGTTAAGGCGGAATTCTGTGCTATACTTACGTTCGTAATGTAAAGTAAACTTGAATATCTAATTTTAATGAAAAAATATGCAATGACATGGAATGGAATAAAATCAAATTCATATACCTATATAGACACGATCATTATCGTGTATACGCGCCAGAAGCGCCCCTATATATTTTCAGAGTCGAGCTTCAAACGATCATAAAATGTATATAAATAAATATATTCCTTTAAGCAGGTTTCATTGAAGACCAGAGAATTTGTTTTGTTGACAATTTCATATTAGTATTTTCAATATATTGAACAATATTTTTAATTTGCGCGGGTAAATCGAAAATCTGGGTACCGATGGACATTTTTATTTCGTTAACGACGTTTCGAATGTATCATCATTCATTATCAAGTTACAAGACGAATTTAGTGATGAAATTTGGACCGACGGAAGTACAAAGTCATGTAAATAAGATACAACTCAAAAATTAATCTGGTTAGAAGTATTTGCAATTATTTTCTAATAAACCGTAAAAAATAATCCGGTTGGAAATTTGGTAACCTGCTTTTGGATATCCCAGCGCCAGCAATAAGTTTTCTTCAACTCATTGAAAAAACGAATAAGAAGATTGTTAATAAAAAGCAAACTCTGGTTTTGATTTAATAGACGTAAATTCAACGTTTCAATTCTTCATCAACGTTGATTCATTTCCAGATTCCCAATTGAACTAGAGAGTAACCCTCACTCACAGGGAGAGGGACGCCGTTGTAGAGACATCCCACCCTGACGTGTGCGGGACAGCAGTGGCCGGGACGCGGTGTGCTGCTGTAGGAGTAAAGCGCCAGCTCCTCCGCGTCAGGGGTGTCGCACACCACCTCCGTGGCGCGGGTCTCCAGCGTCCCCTGCTCCAGACATACGACATGTCTTACGATGGTCGTAAGTTGTACAATGATTCCTAACTACAATTTAAAATATGAGAATAAAATTAATTAGGTTAACGGTGTGAATAAATTTTAGCAAAAATATATACAGCTGAATTATAATTTTTTAAATTGAGACCTCATAACAATTGTAATACAAGATTCTTGTGCACTTACTACTGCGCTAGACCTGCCGCACTGCACGCATTAAGTAAAACCCACTGAGCCCCGATGTCCCGCCCCCAATGATGATCAATTCCCCCACATTATGAAGTTATGAACATTAACGTGATCTACGCTCAAACAAACTTAGCAACGTTTACTCTGATTTGCAGCTGACGCGAAGACTATTTTTGACACTATTTTAGGCAATAACTAATTGAATATCACGACGCCGATTAAAAAAATGCTTCCAGCAGCAAAAGAAGTAAGCCACACCTTAGAACATGACGCTTCTCTTTATTCTGAAGCATGAAAAAATTCGCGCCGATTATGACGCTTAATTTCTGTCTTCCCAACTTAAACAAGAAAATAGAATTTCACAAGAAACAAGTAAAAAAGAAGAACTTAAATTAAAACTGATAAAAAAACACGACATCAACAAAGCAATATCATGAAGACGAAGATCTTCTTCACCTTGACGTAGTCTTTGACGCAGCGATAGTTGATGCAATGGTCGTCCGACGTCCACTCCTCGTCAGGCCGACGTGACACTCCTTCGTGCACGCACTCGATCTGGACGACGAGGCCAATGACGAAGTCGATGCATCAAATAAAGGAAATTACTAAATGAAATGAAAAAAATTATGAGATTTAATGATAGAGACATTCACATGAACCGTGCAATATGCACATGTGGTCAACATTAAAGTTAACGGGAGCAGCGACTGAATATTTACTGCCATGTAGAATTTTTCTCGCTCGATGATGAAGCACCTGATCGAACGTGCACTACATTGTTCTATGAAATGAACACTAACTTTTTGACCGTAAAATTTGCCTTAATATTCCAGCAGTAATCCTGATTCTACTCGATCGATGATATCAATGAAATAAAAAGTTTCCGTAAAATTATCGGATCAAATGAGCTATTCGAACCAAATCCTGCATGTTGCAGCTTCACCTCCGCGGCGCGCACTACATCGCACGTCGGCTGGTAAACATTAAGCATGCCGAGAAAGTTCCTATCAAGTTTCCCAGCCTTCAATTGTTAAAGTATAGAAGAGAAGTGTCCCGATTTGCACGTAAAATGACAGGAAAATCTCATGATTTGCAAAAATGGTGAAGCCTCGCGATTTGTACAGAAAATGACCGAGAAGCCTCAAGATTTTTACTGAAAATTACGAAAAGCCTTGCGATTCGCACTGAAAATGACACAGAAGCCTCACGATTTGTACGAAAAATGACGAAAAGCCTCACAATTTTCATTGAAAATTGAGGAGAAGTCTCACGATTTGTACTGAAAGTTAAGGAGAAGTCTTATTATCTGTAATAAAAATTAGGAAAAAAGCCTCACGATTTTTACCGAAAATGGCTTGAAACCTTGAGATTTGCACTAAAAATATAAAAGAACCCTCACTATTTGTACATATTATAATGTAAAAAAAATTCTCACTACTTGCATTGGAAATAAAGAAGAAGCTTCATGATTTGCACTGATGATGACAGAGAAAACTCTCGGTTTAAGCTAAAAATAATAAAGAAGCTTCTCATTTTGCAAGCATTTTTCCGTGCAGCATTTGCCGTCGGTGTCTTGCAGACTCAGCTGCTCCTGCCTTGAATTCGGATGAATCGAGATGGCATGATTGTACACTAATTATTATATGGTTTTTAAACTTTTTTAATGCTTAATTTCACAACAGAGTCTATGGCTGGAAAAAATTTTTATGACTTGCGTAACCTTCGCTTGATTTCTCGAAAAAATTTTACTTGCAGACGACTTTACGGTAGTTTTAATGCGGCTCAATTTCACGATACTTCCAAGATTTTACGATTTTCGCACGCATTTTCTCTAGATCTTGCTTTCAGGACCAAGAATTGTTACCACTTTAAAGTTTGGGGCACCTTACATCTTCATCTTTATTTTTTAAATTTTTCTATTGTCTTTATAAGCACCCTTTTGTTCAAGCAAAAATTCAACATGACACAGGACCGAATGTCGTAATTCAAAAATGTCGGAGTAAATGTCGTCACTACCATATTCTTCCCTAATGTGGGAAATACTTCTTCTTTTCCATTGATCAACAAATTCAAAATCTTGATATATCAACAACTATATTCATACGATCAAGACAGTTAAGACTATACGTTATAGTTCCAAACAACAACTGAAAAAAAGCCTTGATAAAATCAGCGAAGACCTTTCAAGCTGGCTATTCTTTTTTTCATAACAGTAAAACCTCAAAACAACGAAACTTCAGTCCGTTAAAATGGCGCTGATGCTTCAACAAAAGTTGGAAAGCATCCAACTTGTTGAACCGAAAACCTGCTCAACTTTTCGACGGGAGGCTTTGCGAAGCGTCCGAAAATTCCATACAATAAAATTTAGATTGCAAATATAGTCAAAGGGAACATCGGGCACAAATGTTGAGTATAAAACTACAACGAAAACAATGAAGCTTGCTGACTGCGATTCTACAAGCACGGTGGCGCTGGATATTGTAACAAGTGGTTACAATATCTAGCATAGTATTTGTCCTGATAATTCATTGTTTAATAACATGAAAGCAAAACTCACAGGACCCTGACCTGCACACACAACATTCTGACCTGTACACACAGCACACTAACCTGCACACACAACACACTAACCTGATCACGCACAGACTATAGTGACTTGCGCACACAGCAAATTGACTTGATCACACAGCACACTGACCTGCACACATGACCCGCAGCACACTTGCGGGTACAGCGGTGTGGGTTCATAGGTCCAGCCGTCAGCGCAGGACTCGTCGCAGGTCAGGAACTTCTCGCGCTTCTCGACGCGGCCGCTGGCGCTGCGCTCACACGCCACCGAGCGACACCCGTTCACGGGGTCCGCTAACTCGTCCCCAATTGGGGCGGGGACACGGGGGCTCAAGTGGGGGAATTGATCATCATTGGGGACGGGGACACGGGGGCTCAAGTGGGGGAATTGATCATCGTTGAGTAGTAATTAGTTCGTATATAAGTACTTATCTCGTTAGTTTGTTTGTACTGCAAGTTCATTAAAAATTTGAAAGTATTGAAAACGTCAAGCAAATCCCCATGTCGTCGTTGAAAATGATGACATGGTGAATTTAATTACCGTTTTCATTGCTTTTAAGTTCTTGAGTTCTCATTGGCAGAGATGTTCAGTAACAATGAAGAGGGATGATCTGTCAAGAGCAGGCAAGTTTTTAAAAAAAGGGACTAAAAATAATAGAAGTCTTTCACTTCTTGAAAAATAACGCGAATTTTGAAATTGGATTAATTATAAAATAGGCAAGAGCGAAATTTTGTACAAGTCAATGCGTCGAATGCTCAAAATTCAGCAACGAATATAAAATAAATCAAAATTTACAGCAGTAAAGTAATGTTATTAAACGTAGCGTTTATCTGCATAGGATGCTTTGGAAACCAGCACAAAACCTGACATCCTGCCACGGTCTCTGCTATCCTAACGATCGCGTTACAGTCAAATTAAAAACAATAGAAATTCTAATAGATGACATCATGAGATTATAATCCAGCAAAGCCTGGCTGGTAGGAAATTAAACGCACCTAAACGCTACGTAAATGAGGACATAACGAGTCGCAAACTACGACGTCACGTGACGTAAATTAGGACGCAATGTGACGTTAACGAGAACAATCAAATGCCGCGTCCCGCGCGGCCGGCGGGATTTTATTGCGAAGTCCAAGTGAAGGCAGCCTTGTTGCAGGTCCCTGTTACTCACGTCCCTCACGTCCCCGCTAATCACGTCCCTCACGTCCCCGCTACTCACGTCCCTCACGTCCCAGCTACTCAAGTCTCTCACGTCCCCGCTACTCACCTCACTCACGTCCCTCACGTCCCCGCTACTCACGTCCCTCACGTCCCCGCTACTCACGTCCCTCACGTCCCCACTACTCACGTCCCTCACGTCCCTCACGTCCCCGCTACACACGTCCCCCACATCCCCGCTACTCACGGCAATGACATCGCCGTCGTCGATGCAGGCCGCGCGCTGCACGCCGGGACAGCAGGCGCCGGGGACGGGGACGGTGACGAGCTCGTAGTCGCCGGTGTCGGGATGATCGTCGGGACGGGGACACGTGCGACGCACGCAGCTGTGGTACGGCAGCCCGTCCCCGCCCACTGCACACTCGCACTCCACGCACGGCCCGTCCGCCCACGCGTCGCCCACCTGCACGATACGTCCATCATCGTCGTCCATCATCGTCGTCCATCATCGTCGTCCATCATCGTCGTCCATCACCGTCGTCCATCATCGTCGTCCATCATCGTCGTCCATCATCGTCGTCCATCATCGTNGCTGGACACAACACCACTCACCACAAGTCTGCTGGACACAACACCACTCACCACAAGTCTGCTGGACACAACATCACTCACCACAAGTCTGCTGGATACAAAACCACTCACCACAAGTCTGCAGGACACAACACCACTCACCACAAGTCTGCTGGACACAACACCACTAACCACAAGTCTGCTGGACACAACACCACTCACCACAAGTCTGCAGGACACAATACAACTCACCACAAATCGGCTGGACACAACACCACTCACCACAAGTCTGCAGGACACAATACAACTCACCACAAGTCGGCTGGGCACAACACCACTCACCACAAGTCGGCTGGACACAACACCACTCACCACAAGCCAGCTGGACACAACACCACTCACCACAAGTCGGCTGGACACAACACCACTCACCACAAGTCTGCAGAACACAATAAAATTCACCACAAGTCGGCTGAACACCACATTACTCACCACAAGTCTGCTGGGGACAACACCACTCACCACAAGTCTGCTGGGGACAACACCACTCACCACAAGTCTGCTGGACACAACACCACTCACCACAAGTCGGCTGGGAACAACATCACTCACCACAAGTCTGCTGGACACAACACCACTCACCACAAGTCTGCTGGGAACAACATCACTCACCACAAGTCTGCTGGGGACAACAATCCTCCCCTGCAGCTGGGGAGGTCACCACCTCGTAGAACTCAGGACACTCCAGCTCGGGGCACTCGCCCGTGCAGACCTTCACGTGTCGAGGGCAGCAGCCCTGCGTGTTCATCTCAAATGTCTGCCCTGAGGTCGGAGATGTTCAGAAATTGTTACGAATCTCATTTAACAATATGTCACTAATATCAAGACTTCTCATCTCAATTATTTCCCGTAAGAGTTTCAATAACAGCACATGTGAGAAGATGTGTTAAATTCAACTTTTAGCGTGATTTTCGGCATTAACTTTTTAATGTACATACCTGGCTTGAGAGTGGCAGGGTCTGGTTGCTCGAGAGGCGGGCAGTCTTCAGGAGGCAGACAAAGACAAGCAAACTCGTAACAAACGCCGCTCATGACGAGCTGGTAACTCTTGCCGTGACCGCATGGCTCCTCGGGCTCCTTGACGGGGGGGCAGTTGGGAGGACCCTCCAGAATGCACTTCTTGGGGGGACCGCAGCACTCGTCCGCCGGGGACGGCATCTGTGATACGCCATCTTTTATGACTTTAGGAGGAAATTTGCCTTTTCTGATCATAATTCCAGAATGTAGCGTGGAATGTCATGAATATAATAATATACAGTATATGAAGATTAATAATTCAACAATTGACTCAATATACCGAATAATGTGAAAATTAAACACCATACCGTGAGTGAATAAATGAAAAGATTTACATGTTACATGATAAAGTGCTCACAGATATACGTGAATGATTAAGAAAAGCAAAATCCATAGCAGCTGAATAATCCATCTAAACACAGAACTGTGAGTGGAATTAAAACATGGAGTGTAACAATAACATCGACTTAGGAGCAGCTTCGGTCACGTGTGAGAAATCAACGAAGGTGCAGAAAATTAAGATCCCGCCATAACGAGCAGCATTGCCAAAGCCAATTTATCCCATTGAGTGAGCAAAAAACCTCCGCCATCCTAAGTCTTCTTGTCAAAGAGTGGCACAAACCAGGCCCCAATAGAAGTGGGATCTTCACGATAATATTGCACCTATTTTGAATGTTTTATAATGTAGAAGGAACATAAAGAGGCCATCACGTCCCAGTTGTCTGTAAACAATTAGTGTTGTATATACTTATGCGTGTCAGAGTTCCGCCCATAATATTGACCTCAATTAGAGAGTAGCCTTTGTCGCAGATGGGGTCCTGGGGACAAGCCTTGGTGGTGCACCAGGCCTTGCCGCCGCTGCACTGGCAGCTGCTGCACGCGTCTGTCTGCCACGTGTCGCCCTCGCGGTGGCCTTCTTCGTCGCACGGCTGGCAGCCCTGCTTGCTCGCGCAGGTGCTGTTTATCAGCACCTGATCGTCCAGGTTGTTGTACAAATTAGTTGTATGGAAAATATACATAATGTGAGAGTAAGCAAGTGGCAAAAGACTGTCAGATAGTTCAATGATTATTCAGGAAAAATAGTGATGCACAACGAAGAAGTTTATGGGGAAAGCATAAATATAATAGACATCAAAGTGTGACCATGTGGGCCATGTTGCGGTGTATGTTTCGGAGTTCTGAGTTTGTTTCTCCAGGCATCCGGAAGACCGATGGTAAAATACGCCATGAGCTCATGGTGACCTGAGGAAAGTGTCAGTGAAATCACTTCAGTAAATTCAGCAAGTCAGACATGCGCAAACTCACCTCGAGGACAAAATTATAGTGAGATCTTTCTATGAGTATATAGATAATTATAATGATAAAGATAGGCATCTCGGAACTAGCTATAGTATAATGATGAGAAGCGACAACTAGGAACTAAATTGAGAGTAACGACAAGAAGTTATATCTAGGAATAGGATAAATAATAATAAGAAGAAACGTCTAGGCACAAAATGATGAATGACGACAAGAAGCGACATATATGAACACGCTATAGAATAATCACAAGACATCTAGTAACAAAATAGTACGGTGACCTGAATCGACATCTAGGAGCAGAATATAGTTACACCAGCGTTCATAATCCGATCACTGGCGATTATTCCCTCAGAGAAGCAGCGGTGATCGGATTAGCTGCCTGGCAAAAAGAATCGTCGCGGACGCCCCTGGCAAAACGAATGCCTTCCTCCCTTTGGATTTGTGATGGAGCTTGTGTCCGGGGCTTCAAAAGTCCTTAATTAATAAAAAAAACTTACTATGTGAGCTCAGCTTATGGGAGAAGTGGAGTACTAATCTTAAATCAATAATTTGTTAATATTTCTTCTCAACCTCAAAGAGATGTGATTTTGCGTCGTAGATGGGAAGTTTTAGCCGAAGAAAAATTAGGAGAATGAGAAATAAGGAAGCAATTAGGCAGCACTTATTGTTAGAGCGAAGAAAGCAATAATTCCGCAGCCCGATCGTTAAAGACAACTAATAATCTCTATTATAGTTTCCATCTTCGATAGGGAGTGTAGTGAGTTGTGAGGAAGCAGTGAGGTAAGAGGGAGTATAGTGAGTTGTGAGGAAGCAGTGAGGTAAGAGGGAGTATAGTGAGTTAAGAGAGGGTTTATGAGTTAAGGAGAAGGCATGTTAAGATTACTCACTAGCATGCAGCCTTGACCATGAATCATGTTTCATGATAGATCTCCATCACTGAGCAGTCACATGGACGCGTGTGCTCGTGAATATCATCATACAAGGTCATACTTGTACGATACAGAACAACCTTTGAAATATCCGGACACCAAACTCGGAATTTCTTCAGATAGATATTAGCATGTGAATGCAGTATGTAACGTGGCGTTCAACCTGAGATAAAATGCTATAAATGCTATATATAAATCTTGCTTGATGACATTGAAACGAGATATATATGCTCGATATAGCAAGCTTCCAGCTTATGATGATTACAACAGTAATAGACGTTGTATAATAAAACATTTCAATGCAAGCGCCGTGGGGACAATTAGAGAAACTAATGGAAAATTAAATTACCTTTTACAGCTGTTGCATGAAACTCGGCGTAAAATTGTGGGATTACTGTAAACGGAACTCCTATTTATATTATGCATGACTCCGCCGCTGCGCTAGCACAAACGCTTACCTTTTTTTCAAGATTTCAATAGATCTTGCGATGAAGCAGGGAATATTTACCCAAATTCTATAAGCTTTTCTAAACTATTATCTAATTATCCATTGTTTATATTACTCATTGTTTATATTATATATTACATTGTAATACATTGTTTATATTATATATTACATTGTAATCCATTGTTTATATTATATTTTAGAGTTACGTATTTTATGATAACCCCGAGCCCTGAGGTAGCCTCACCTGACCCTCGGGACAGTAGCAGCCGTCCGTGACGCTGAAGGGACACGAGTCAGGGTCGTGTTCGTACTGCACGTAGTTGTCGCACGTGTGCACGCAGCCTGGACCACACGTTTCGTACGTCTGGCCTGCATGCATGTCAGATTCGTGATGATTCAAGTTGTACTACACCGAATACATAATTTTCTGTTTTTTTTTTCAAACCATTGTCATAATTTTAACGAAGCTGGCACAACACGAGTCTTGTGTTTATATGTTTTAAATCCGATAAATCAGATTAATCTATTCAGGAGATGCGTCAAAAATAAACAAATATCCAATCAGCGATCAATATCAATAATTGTGCTTTAAGTTTCCTAAATAAAGGTGGACTTCCATAAATTTTGGGTACATACTTAATTCAAGGCAAAAAGCGATACATGGGGCACGAGATTTCTTACTAGACATCTCGCGACTGGCTCACTAGATCCAGCGATTGGCTCACTAGACATCTCGTGATTGGCTCACTAGACATCTCGTGATTGGCTCGCTAGACATCTCGTGATTGGCTTGCTAGACATCTCGTGATTGGCTTGCTAGACATCTCATGATTGGCTCACTAGACATCTCGTGATTGGCTCACTAGACATCTCGTGATTGGCTCACTAGATCCCGCGATTGGCTCACTAGACATCTCGTGATTGGTTCACTAGACATCTCGTGATTGGCTTGCTAGACATCTCGTGATTGGCTCACTAGACATCTCGTGATTGGCTCACTAGACACCTCGTGATTGGCTCACTAGCCATCTCATGATTGGCTGACCTGGCGGGCAGGTGACAGGGCAGAGGTCGTCACGGCGCCACTCGAGGCAGGTGCCAAGTTGGGCGCAGCGCTTGGCATACGCGCTCAGCGACTGACATGCAGCCGTGCCGGGGTCCTCACTCATGCACACGTCCTGCTGGCACGACGACACGTACGCCACGGGGTCCTCCAAGGGGTGGCACTGTCGGGGGGACAAGAGGGGTTAGGGACGACGACACGTACGCCACGGAGTCCTCTAAGGGGTGGCACTGTCGGGGGGACAAGAGGGGTTAGGGACGACGACACGTACGCCACGGGGTCCTCTAAGGGGTGGCACTGTCGGGGGCGAAAATTCGTAGAAGGTGTCGAAAAAATTGTAATTTGAAAGCGAAATTGTTCACGGGAGATCTCATGGCTTGGAGAAGTAGTTCAAGAAGAGAGGTAGGTAGAGAGTAGTTCAACATGAGTTATAGTCTCTCATATGAACTACTTTAGAGTGTACGCGTGTTTTATGTTACACAGATTCTATAAGTTAAGATAACATAAAGTTCTAATATTCCATATTCAGTGTATGTTGTACCTGTCCGAATATTTCAGGGTCCATGATCTTGAGACAAGGATCCTCGTCAGGAGGCAGCGGGAGACACGCGCCCTCGTCCTTCCTGAAGACCTCACAAACGCCAGGCGAGTCCTTCGTCACCTTACAGTCAAAAATTATAATATAAAAATATCACAAACAAATTATAATTTTTCGTGATTTGGCTGAGAGTATATTATTATTTCACGTGAACATAAAGATGTTCTTGCAATATATCAGCTGACTCACTGAGCAAATTCATCATCCTTCCCCCACACATCATTTGATTGCATGATAGGAAATACTTCTCTGTATAAGTGGAAGTCTGGCATACACGGGGCGCAACACATTACATAACAACTGAAACAATTTAGCACAATTGCTGGCACAACAACTGCACAAGTCAACTACATCCACAAAAACAATACTACACAATAACTGACACAAAAACCATATAACACAACAACACACACAGCAGCAGTAATATAACACAAGGAATGTAAAACAATGTGATCAAACCGGTGACACAATACGTCACTCCGTAGGCCGCTTGACCGTGTAACAGGCAACAGTACTCGAAGCTACAAGCCCAAGCCATCGTAATGGCCAATAGCGGCAGATTAACGGCGTGGGGTTGCCTGCTAATGGCCATGCCTATTAATGTGAGTCTAATGGACAACGCACGCCTTATTGAATTCATGAACGACTCACTCAGCAACTAAACCAAGAGCCCCGTCGAGAGTTGGCGCTAAGTACAGAGCAGTTAACCCTTTATTGCCAGGCCAAGCTATCTGTCCTTGCTTGCTCAACGGTATTCCTAGCAGAGGATGGGAAATTAATCGAGATGGCAAGGGACTTGGAAGTTTGAGAGGCTTAGAATGATAATTCTATGCCACTACGGAATAGAAATGCACTTTATTGTTCTAAGGTTATATTGAATTCGTGTGGTATGAAGGAATATGTGTGTTACGTGATGAAGTGCTGCAAATAATCCTCTTATGAAGACATAAGAGGATTATTTTAGTGCAGAGATTGGGTAAATTTATATAAAAGGAAAATTGATTACAAATATAAATAAATAATTTCTTAAGTGGTGGGTGTGAGAGTCCGGTCGCAGAGTGCTGAGCTTTAGTTTATTCATTCGGTTGAGTTCTATGCTTTTCGTGAATTATAGAGATTAGTATCTTATTCGAAAAAGTCCATTGAAAATTTCAAGAAAATTATATAAATGTTAATTCTTTCAAGAAAAATTAGTTAAACTTTTAATTTTCACCATTTTTTAACACGTTTTTCTTTACTCAGCTTCTTAAACCTTATGACTCAAGAATTTAATAATGAAATCTTACATGAACATTTAATTTTAAATTCAAAAGCGTCAGAATTTTAAATCATATTGTATGCGAAAATAATACTTAAACTCAGTAGCATAGGAATATTAAATAAAATCTCATGTGAACTTAATATTTTAAACCCAATAGCGGGAAATTTTTCAATAAAAGCTCAACCGTCATAATGTTTTATACCCGATAGCGAAATAATTTTCAATCAGATCTTGCATGAACAATTAGTTTTAAACCAAATAGCACAAGAATTTCCAAAAAAATCTTACCTGAACTTCATTATCTGAACACAATAGCGCTGGAATTTTAAATGATATCTTACGTGCACTTCATTATCTGAAACAAATGGCGCTTTAATTGTTAATTATATCCTACGTAAACTTCATATTTTGAACCTAATGGTGTAGGAATTTTAAATTATATCCTACGTAAACTTCATATTTTGAACCTAATGGTGTAGGAATTTTAAATTATATCCTACGTAAACTTCATATTTTGAACCTAATGGCCTAGGAATTTTAAATTATATCCTACGTAAACTTCATATTTTCAATCTAATGGCATAGGCATTCTCATGCCAGATCTCACCTGCCAACTCAAGCCGAACTCCTCGACCGACGAGGCTCGCTCGCCCGAGGGTAGCTGCAGGTCGTCTGCCGCTTCGCCGTTACAATTTCCTGCAATGAATGGACAAATTAATCGTGTGGGGCATGGGTGGTGAAAACTGTCATCAAATGTGGAAATACTGAAGTAATTACTGGAGTTTCTATGGTTGTTTGCTATCATTTTCATCATTTCCTCACATTACAAAATGTTTCAATTTAAATCGCTGAAATCGCTATTTGTAAGCAATAATTAAGCCAGCATTTGTATGCTTAGTTTCTACAGAGCACAGCGAATATTCTGAGAACGCTTGTAATTTGTAATCTTGAGATTAATCTTGAAGTGTTAACCAGTTGGAAATTTAAAAGATATTACAGGCATATTTAAAGCTATTAAGTTGCAGTTATTTTGCCACGCAAGATTGTCAACAGGTACAAGACATTACTAATAAATGTATGCCTTATTACCAAACCTTGCATCACAAATTAAACAATAAAAAAACAGCATGCACTCCCTCAGGACGCACCACAGAGTCCCTCGGTCTCGTTGGAGAACTGATGCGAGGGCACGGTGAGGGTAAAGCCGTAATTTTCAGCCGAGTACGTAACTACCAAGTAGATAGCGGGCACAGCAATGGCCACGTGCTTGTCGTCGGGCCTCTCGACTGCGAAGTGTACATCCCTGTAGGGGAAGCTCGCCAGTGGGGCCCCCTCTACGAGGGTCATGAGGACACCCGTGGGGAGGAGGCGCACTTCGGCTTCGCTATCATCATGCAGGATCTTAACCCCATCGGTGCACATGGTGACCGGGTTGCGGTTGCACCGCTTGTTGTGGGTGATCACCTGAACGAATTAGATGTAAAGCTATAGTTAATTGGTATCATTGTTCAGTGTTGGGTGCTCTCCTATCGTCAGTGATTATTAGGACCAGGCAAGCTCATCGGGGAATGCAGCAAAGAGATAAAGTGAAGCATAAAGATAATAGATTAGCGCGCGAAAAAAGCAAACGAAGAACGTCATCGGAACACATTTCTGCAGGAAGTAGATCTGCATCTGCACATTTCTGTTTGGAAATAGATAGTCAAAACTGTATAGAATTCCGATTGATGAATAACTGAGTAGACTCCCCCTTCAAGCGCTCTTCATCCTAAATTATCTTAAGATAAGTCGTAAAAATACTAATGTTTCTGGGAATAGATTGTATTCGTACAATCTGCAACTTGGACATAGAGGACTTCGCATTATAAAATTGTATACAATACGCATATTTTCATTTATATACCGTATATTACAAATAAAATCTTAATGCATTGATCACACGATGGCTGACCTGGAACTTGTGGTTCCCTCTGGGATCCCTGTGTCTGGCAGCGACATAGGAGCACTCGCCGTTGAAGGTAAAGTTGTGCCGGTCGAAGGACTTGTAGTGAGGATCCCCGTATCCTTCGCAGGTGCAGTCCCCGCAAAGGTCCGGGTGCACGCAGCGGCCGTCTTTACGGACCATTCCGGGCTCACAGAAACATCCGGACGAACATTTGGAGGACTGAACATCGGGACAAGCGTGGCCGTATGTGTCGCAGGTCTTCTCGCAGCTGTCGTGACAGTCGGAATAGCGTTCACCGGTCGGGCAAGCCTTGTCTGCAAACAGGAACATGAAGGAGACTTGAGAAACTTATTGGAGCAGAAACACTGAAATGTTCCCGCGAACTTCAAAAAGATTGCAGTACTAGCATGAAATCAGTAATATGAATACGTTTCTTGGAGAATCAGTGAAAAACTCTGAAATAATTTTCATGTAGTACTATTGAACATGAAGTATTGTCAACCAAAAAGCCAACAACGAAACTTAAATGAAAAATGAAAAAAGCTTAATTCCCGGAAAGAAAAAAATCCGTACCGAAATACCTCAACTGAACATGACAACTTGTACACACGGGAATGCATTATAGGATTCAAATACTTACAGCATTTGGCCACAACTCGCCAGTCTTGCAATGGAATACTTGAGTCAAGCTCAAGACACTTGACGACGTATCTGCCAAGCGCCGCACACTTGCACTCCTCTTCACTCCCGCCCTCAGAGAGACACGCGCACGCTCGCTCGATACAGCCTTGCATGAACCCTGACGGTGGCACCAGCGCGTGGCACTCTGAGAACGGCTTGGCACTGCCAGATAATTAAATTGATTAAATTTTCATGAACAGAAAATTACAATTACAACGGCTATATTAAATTCCTACCTCTGCGTACACTGCAGAGTTGAACCACACATTGTTACTCATTTACGGGTGGAATGTCTATACATGATATTGAATTG
This sequence comes from Hyalella azteca, assembly GCF_000764305.2. Lineage (NCBI taxonomy): Eukaryota > Metazoa > Arthropoda > Malacostraca > Amphipoda > Hyalellidae > Hyalella > Hyalella azteca. The sequence continues at coordinate 319,593 of NW_025942630.1, forward strand.
CCCGGATATTGTAAAAGTGATGGCATATGACAAACCATGAGCATGATTCACCATAAACTATGGTGCAAGCTGCACAACACTGTGCCTGAGCACAGCGCTGACCAGTTCTTGGTCAGCATAGGTAGAGGCACTGCACTAGAGCAATGATGGCTTTACATCACAAGGATAGTACAACTGACCTCACCAAATAAGTAGTTGCAAAATCCTTTAGCGGCAGTGCTAATAAACATCTAATTATATCTCATACGAAAAATATTTTTATTTTTCTTAAACAGATGTTAATTTTCAATAATGTATCGCCACAGACTCGATGGCATTGCAGAGCTGGAAGGCGCTGGCCGTGGTCTCTGGCGAACACTTTCGACCCTCGCAGTCGCGGTCGCCGATGGCCCAAGAGTCGCCGTACTCATCAGTGGTGGTCGCCAGGCTGCCGTCCGGCTTCGTCTTGTCGTCGCCTGGCTGGCCGGTGTAGAAGCCACACAAACCGTCCACGCGGTGCAGCAAGGTCTTGTCCAACTGAACAGTGACCGAGAGAATCGAACGGATCACAAAAAATATTACATATTTTAATTTAAACTTATGCATGGCCATTTAAATTTCTAAGTTCTTACTAGCAAGTTACTAATTAGTAAGTTACTTTTACTAATTTCTAAGTACTTACTAACTGATATCAGGTCATTCATATAAAGAATCTGAATTTTATGTAACAAATCATTTCTATTTGCTAAGCGAGACATCCAAATTTGAGGTCCAAAAACCGTAGAATTTTTGCAGCCATGGCAAGAGGTTCTTGTTCAATAGACATGCGATTCATCAAAAAATAATTCCAACGGTACTATTCCTTTAGATATTTAATCAAAATTAGGTTCAAAATTCTGTCATTATGATTTACATTTAAAACCTACAGCGAAAGTGAACAGTTTAAATCGAATCCTCAACATAAATGAATCATCGAGTGTGAATTAAGGCTGCTCATCCGTTGACAGAATGAACTATTGACCTGATGAAGTTGACACACCCATTGTTCGACTTACGACGTACCCATATTTTAACCTACGTTGGTGTACCATATTTTGACGTATGTTGACGTACAGATATTTTGACGTATGTTCATATACCCATATTTTAACCTACGTTGGTGTACCATATTTTGACGTATGTTGACGTACCCATATTTTGACGTATGTTGACGTACCCAAATTTTAACTTACGTTGGCGTACCATATTTTGATGTATGTTGACGTACCCATATTTTAACTTACGTTGGCGTACCATATCTTGACGTATGTTAACGTACCCATATTTTGACATTCCTCTATTTTGACGTATATTGACTCACCCCTATTTTGACGTTCATGTTGACGTCCCAGACAACGTAATAAGCATTTGATAGACTCTGTAGGTACAAAGAGTCTCCTTGTCTGGATATGGAGAACGTCTTCGACTGACTCCCGATCTTTTGCATCTGAAAAAAAATCCATTTGCCAATTTAATTTTTGTTTTGATTTTTCGTGATGAAAATTTCTAGCTCAAAAACATTTAACAAGAATAAGTGAGATAAAAACCCGCATAAATAATTATCGCCGTAAAATATTACGCTGATGGCTATGTCAAGTTAATTACCGTAACTTTTAAAATTAATATTTGTGTGCGAAAATACATATTATTCCTAACCCGAGAGTTAGCAGAGTTCCAATAATATAACAGACAGCAAACTATTTCTTGATTTTAGTTTATCCCACATCTCCAAAATACAGGAAACACGACGAGGTCGCTTCGGGCGAGGCTCATATTCAATGCATGGACGCAAGTTATTCGTCAGTTGGCTGGGAAATTCACTAATGTATGAGAGACCTAAATTATTTAAACCTAAATCATTGAGAATTAAAATCGAAAATGAAGCCTATTGCTCTTCTCCGAATTGCAGCCTAAATATTAAGAAGCTCTGGAGATTCCTCCGATAGAACCATTAGGGAGAACAGCTAATCATTTACCCAACACTTGTAAGAATTTCTCCTTCAGATCCAAAATCATTTATACGACTGTAAATTATTACTACTATTATTATTCTTGTTATTTTACTTGTAATGCTACCGAAAATAAACATCACTTTCCGTAATTTTCCGCACCATACCCTTAGTTGTAATCCCTTAAATTAGTGATTATGTATATTATTAGTCTGACCTGCGACACCGAGTAGGAGGTCGAGTCCCATTCAATGTTGAGGTCGGGGCTGAGGACGAGCTGGTGCTGCTGCTGCTGCACCTTCAGGTACCGTGAACACGATCCCTCCTCGCTGCAGTTACGGTGCACTGGGGGGGGGGGGGTAATGGAGTCATATTACCGGTATTGGGGCGTCATAGTACCGTTACACTGCCGGGGTAATAGGGTCATATACTACAGGTGCACCTTAGGGGGTGGGGGGGTAATGGAGTCATATGACCGGTGCAGTGTTGTGGATTTGTGTTACCATAAAGCGATTCTATTTGCTGGCGGTGTAGTTGTAATTATGGCAATTGAGGTGACAATTAAGGTGATGATGAGGTAACTGTGTCACTGTGACGGTACTCACTGAGATGACCTGCAGTAGCACCACACGTATTTTTACACCCAACACACCACCTGAGACCCGCCAGCCCCACTACTTACCAGCGACCCGCTAGTCTCACCACTCACCCGTGACCCGCAAGTCTCACCACTCACCCGTGACCTGCAAGTCTCACCACTCACCCGTAACCCGCAAGTCTCACCACTCACCCGTGACCCGCCAATCACCGCCACTCACCCGAGACCCGCCACTCGTCCCCAGTCTTGTCCCGGGCCAGCAGGTGGTCGCACGGGTCCAGCTTGAAGCTGGTGCCGTCGAAGGTGGTGAAGGCCTTGCCGTCCATCTGGCACTCAGGGGCGGTGACCTGGGGGGCGCCGGTGGTGGGGGGAGGACCTCCGATCGGTTCTATTGGGAGGGGTGGAGGAGGTGTCAACAACGAGTGTCAAAATAGTATCAACATTTCTCTTTGCAAGGTTTTTGTTCGATTTTAGTATCTAATATTGATGCCTATTTAATTCAAGTTAATTTTCATGATATTACTTTTTCGTAACTTGAAACTCGTGTTGCTCGTTTGTTTCAAGTTCATAAACGTGGTGCTTGTTGTTTTAAGTTTATTATCATGGCGTTCTGAGATCTGTCAATAAGCCGAAGAATCAAGGAACCCAAAGAAAATCATGTTCAAAATTAATTTACATGCATTTGATTTTGAGCTAGAGTTTCCATTGTCTTAAGGGAACCCAATTACGACCAATTTAAGGTCATAATTACGGAGATGTTAAATACTACATCTAGAAACTCTACAGTTAATGTCACTTCCTGAGACGCACAAGATGCAACTTCCTAAAGTTGAAATTTGTCTACAAACTGTATTGTAAATGTCAGCGACTGCAGCTTATGCGAATTGTAATGCCCTGGAGTATGAATAACTGCGAAGCAAATGTCAAAGAATAACAATTCCTGAGTAAGTGCCAAAGTCTGCAGCAGAGAGGACCAAGAGGGCACTCAAAACATTCGGGACCCTCAAGTCCCAATGAAAGTAACAGGGACTGTTATTCGTTTTCCCAACTCCCGGAAACTAAAATCATGAAACAAAAAAGTGAAAAAATAAACCGTGGACCAAGTTAATTCCCAAACGCGATTCTTCAGAACAACATAATTGTGTTTGCCATTAACGCCCCGAGAAAAGGAGAAGGATTTCTACAGTGAACGAACATAGCAAAGGGATAAACTCAGTGTTGCTCATCTGAAAGTTTAACTACTCCTGGTAGAAGCAGCTAACTTTTATTGCAAAGTTTGGTGCTAATTTCACAGTCCCATACGACCTGAATGTCTCGCTTGATCTCCGACTTCTATTATTTCGTTTGCAGAAGAAATGCGCCGTGGCGGCGGGGAGCTGTAGAGGGGGTGAGCTGCCTTGTAATCTTCAAAGCAAATAAAAAGTTGTACTTCTTTATAAGCGACATCGAGGATCTGATAGAACGGTTAGAAGTGGATGTGTTTGCACTGGCAATCCTGGTTTCGTTTCGGCGATGGACCATCAAGATCAACACATGAACATCTTCTATTTGAAGAAGATCTTTCGTCTTGCAAACGATGAGTAGGGTATATATATATGGCTGGAGAAGCTAGGAACTGACTAGACTTATAACTACATATAATTGGGACTTACGTATTGCTGGGAGCAGTCAAAAGCAGATTAACAATTTCATTTTAGTTTTTTATCTGCCAAATGGAAATGGAGGAGAAGTTCAATACCCATGGCGACAATTTCTAAAAGCTATTGCAAAATCGGATATTTTAGGAATGTATAAATAAATTTGAGTTGCTTAAGTACGATGATCCAATAAGTATTTGGTTTGATCAAAATTAGTATAAGTTTGAAGCAAGCTCTGTTCGCTCCAACCAAATATAATTTAAGACCGCAAAAAAAATATCCTTTTTATGTAAAAAAAATTACTGGACCAACTATCCACGGTATGAACACTCGTTCACTTCACCGTAGTGAGGTCTGTAGGGATTTAAGAGATCGACTTGTCGCCGTATGTCTATGTTGCTGCCGAGTAAACTTGACTGCAACGGCACATAACTTGACAAGAAATGATCATAGCTCCTGCCGACATATTATGAAGAATATAGACATAATACGAAAAATATAGACATAATATGAAGAATATAGACATAATATGAAGAATATAGACATAATATGAAGAATATAGGTAGCAATAGCACTAGGAAAATAAGTAAACGGTTGCTCTGAACACAAAAGTATTAAAGCCTTTTCAGGACTACAATTCAAGTTTTGTTCCCAAAATAATAAAATGGAACATGGGCGGATTTTTTTATGCAGGTTGGAAGAGTCGGCAAAAGTTCGAGGGACATAAAAAGATGGCGGAATATGACCAGGTTAGGTCGTAGACGAATACGTGGCGCTATAGTTTCACAGTTTTACTAACTTTTATAAAAAGTTTTTGCTTGAAATGGTGAACAACTTAAAAATAGTTATTGATGTTAAATTGTAATGTTAAGGGTGCGGTTTTTTGCTGCAATACTATCAAGATTTATGAAGTCGCCATAAACAGGAATTTTTGCCATTGCGATACTAATTAATCCGCTTAATTCAGTCATTACCTCGCCGTTACCCGTGATGATGGTCACTAGTTCACTAGAGATTTTTAGTTACACAAGAAATCTCGGTTTACTTTCGCCTTAATTTTTAACCTTGATGTTATTATTGAGTTAAATACTAAAAGTTCAGTATACATATTTTTTTGGAGTTACTGTAAATGTCGTGATTAGTTTCTCTTACATAACATTTATTTTTCAGGTTTTTATTACTACATTTACGTTCAAAATACGATGCGGATCATGAGTCATTGACGTGTTGGCGTAACGCTGTCATAGTATTGTAGATTTCATTCATATTTTGCTAACTTATGCCTTGCCCAGAAAAATAATATCGTCCAGGCATTGGCCCAAGAAAGGAAATTTCTCTTCGTTAATTTGTCCAAAATAAATGATAACATTATTCCTACGGCAGTTACCCGCGACCACGCCAGTAAAGGTTCTATTGCACTCACTGCAGCCTTCATGTTAATGTTATTCCTACGGCAGTTACCCGTGACCACGCCAGTTCAGGTTCTATTGCACTCACTGCAGCCTTCACGTTAATGTTATTCCTACGGCAGTTACCCGTGACCACGCCAGTTCAGGTTCTATTGCACTCACTGCAGCCTTCATGTTAATGTTATTCCTACGGCAGTCATCCGCGACCACACCAGTAAAGGTTCTATTGCACTCACTGCAGCCGAACTCAGGGCACGGGTCGTCGTAGTTCTTCTGGTAGAACTCCTCGCCAGGTTCACACACCGGCAGTGCGACCTGACAAAAGTTCAGGTATGTTTAAGTTTCGCTGAAATGAAAGGGAAGTAAAGTGTAATTACTGAGAAGATACTGAATAAAAATTGAGAAAGTTTAATTTGATGTATGCAACCTTGACGACAATAACTGGGTATTGTGGAGACTCAATTGCAATTTGATTATTTTCAGGTATGATCAATATTTACGCATTTGAATAATTCTAATAATTTGATTTCTAATTAGATTTCCAATTTGAAGAATTTTTGTAATATTTAAGCATTAGAATATTCACATCACCGGTTCTCCTAACCATTATCATACCATTTGGCATCTATGCCTATATTGTATAAATCCGACATCATCGCAGCCAACAGCTCGCTATATATGACTGATCTTCATGCCATTAGACCCTCAGACCCCTACGTACGTCTGCAGTATTATCATACCATTAGACCCTCAGACCCCTACGTCTGCAGTATTATCATACCATTAGACCCTCAGACCCCTACGTTTGTGGTATTATCATACCATTAGACCCTCAGACCCCTACGTCTGCGGTATTATCATGCCATTAGACCCTCAGACCCCTACGTCTGCTTATCATGATACCATTAGACCCTCAGACCCCTACGTCTGCTTATCATGATACCATTAGACCCTCAGACCCCTACGTCTGCTTATCATGATACCATTAGACCCTCAGACCCCTACGTCTGCTTATCATGATACCATTAGACCCTCAGACCCCTACGTCTGCTTATCATGATACCATTAGACCCTCAGACCCCTACGTCTGCTTATCATGATACCATTAGACCCTCAGACCCCTACGTCTGCTTATCATGATACCATTAGACCCTCAGACCCCTACATCTGCTGTATCATCATACCATTAGACCCTCAGGCCGCTACATCTGCTGTATCATCATACCATTAGACCCTCAGACCCCTACATCTGCTGTATCATCATACCATTAGACCCTCAGACCCCCCTACGTCTGCTGTATCATTATACCATTAGACCCTCAGACCCCCCTACGTCAGCTGTATCATCATACCATTAGACCCTCAGACCCCCCTACGTCAGCTGTATCATCATACCATTAGACACTCAGACCTCTACGCCAGCTGTATGCCCTTCAGACCACCACACCCTCCGGTGTACCCACATCAGGGCAGGGGGCGACGGTGGGCATGGGGGTGGTGGTGTAGGGGGGGTCGGTGATCTTAAGACATGTGTACTGGGGGCAGCCGCCCCCTCCCGAGCTCAGGAACATCGTGCGCAGGCCGGGGGCGCAGCGTACGGGGGGGCACACCGTTGTCGTCGCCAGCGGGATGCACTCGAACTGATCATGATTGTATCGTAATGATGATAGTTGTATTATAGTAGTGATAATTGTATCATAATGATGATGATTGTATCGTAATAATGATAATTGTATCATAATAATGATAGTATTATCGTAATAAAGATAATTGTATCATAATGATGATAATTTTATCATAACAATGATACTCAGCAGAATAACATCCTTCCATACAAATGAAATAAAAACAATATTTATTTCGTGTATATAACGTAGAAATATCGGCTTTTCACGTCATTTAAACATTATATGCTTGGCGGGATTTTCTACTGGTAGAATCATCATCCCAACAATAATTTTCTTCACTGTTATTGACAAAAAATAATAGATTTGAGACGGTCACGCATAAGAATACTGAACATAAAGCTCACGGCGGGACAGGGCTTGAGCAGCTCGCGGTTGTCGGCGAAGTTTATCTCGTAGCCGTCCTGGCACTGGGGCATGGGGCATGGGGCTGTGGGCGGGGCAGACGTAGCGCACCTGGTCAAATTAATAATGATAATTGTGTATGTTGTTACATTATGATCCAATAATTCATTAATATATAGAAGTAATATTTGAAATAGTTAAACGTCCGTTGCTCATAGCTGAACTTGGCAGGGAGTTTAATTCATATATTTAATTCATATTCAATCATATTAATGATAATTGTTACATTATGATCCATCAACTACCATACACACAAAAAATATGGTGTATATTAATTTATCTATAGCTCAAAAGTGTTCTACTAATGTCGGGCAACATGCAATTGAAGTCGAAAGCAGCGTTCTGTATTTCAATACCAGTGCTAGTGATCGATAAAATTCATCAAGATTCTCTCCCGGAGAGGGGAGGAGTGATTTCAGCTGGTGACTTTGGTGTTGTTTGATGGTGAGTATTTGATGTAACTCAGTGGTACAGTGCATGGTGCTGCACTGTACCCATGCACAGATATTTCATGTTGCCCATTCATCCATACAGTATATAGTTTATTCAAACAGCCCCGATTAATACAACAATCTCTGTATGAATTAAACTCCCTGCCAAGTTCAGCTATGAGCAACGGACGTTTAACTATCCCAAATATTACTTCTATATTTTAATGAATGCTAACATTACTCATAATAATATAGATAACACTATTAATAAAAATAATAATGATTGAATTCAATACCAGCTGAGGTTGTCATAAAGTTGAAATTATTGACATGCGAATTCCGCGCTACGGTCATACTTGTACTGCGTGCAGCCGTCGGCGTCCGTGAGCTGCTGGTCGTAGTAGCCGTAGTCAGGCTGCACGACCTCGTAGCCCGACGGACAGCTCGGCGGCGGACACGTGAAGGCCACGGCCGTCGTGGACGGCAGCACGCAGTCGTACATCGGACACAAGCCCTTCTGCTGACGGACCATACGAACTGTTAGCCATCTTGGTGGGTGGGATGAGAGAGTCGTCGTGTTGGACTAGTATGAGGAGGGAGAGGCTTGGTTCATAGGTAGGAGGGAGAGGCTTGGTTGATATGTAGGAGGGAGAGGCTTGGTTGATATGTAGAAGGGAGAGGCTTGGTTGATAGGTAGGAGGGAGAGGCTTGGTTGATAGGTAGGAGGGAGAGGCTTGGTTGATAGGTAGGAGGGAGAGGCTTGGTTGATAATTGGTTGATATGTAGGAGGGAGAGGCTTGGTTGATATGTAGGAGGGAGAGGCTCGGTTAATAGGTAGGAGGGAGAGGTTTGGTTGATATGTAGGAGGGAGAGGCTTGGTTGATATGTAGGAGGGAGAGGCTCGGTTGATATGTAGGAGGGAGAGGCTTGGTTGATAGGTAGCAGGGAGGGGCTTGTTTGATTCCTAGAGATAATTTTGGCTGATATGTAGTAGAGACAAACTTTTTTGCTAGGTATAGAAGATAAGCTTGGTTGTGGGCAGGCATGGTTGTCAGTATTAGCAGACAGACAGGCATGACTCACCTTCTGTGGCCGCAGGTGGATATCGTATCCTAGAGGACAGGCTGGTGGAGGACAGCTGGCTGGGGTGGTCAAGACAGGTGGCTCACAGTCGTACACGGGACAACGCGTCGCGTCCCCGTCCCTCTTGATCACCACCTGCCAGTCCCCGGGACATGATGGCGTGGGACAGCCAGGGACCACCGGGACTGCAGGGGATAGATAAATGGAATAGATAAATAACGAGAACATACGAGAGAGAAATAAAAACGATAGAAATTCAAAAGGTTTGCTTAAAACTTAGAATTTCCCCTGCAACACTGCAATTATGCTACAAAAATCAAACCAGGTGCGCTAAGCTTCACTATTAAGTGGAGAATGTGTACGAACGTTGACCAAAAATTATACGAAAACAGGAGAGTATAATTTGTAGGAATATTGAGATATGGTGAACTAGCTTAAGTATTCAATAAAATTGTTTGAAATAACCCAAGAGGTCAGATCTAATTTATCGGACCCGTTGTAAGGGCTGTAACAGAACATATATGTATGTTTATCAGTTTAGAACGTATTAAATGAATGGTACAAATAACTCATCTGGCCAGTTGCACAGGTTATTTATACTGAACAAGTTTAGCTATGAAAAAGAGCATATCAGTGCGATTTGTAAAATGTGTGTTGCTATTCGGACAATATAACACATTGATTTTTCTGAGAGTATAGAAGAGGACAATACATGTAACTGACCAGCAGTAGCAGTAGTGAGGCAGTACATGTAACTAACCAGCAGTAGCAGTAGTGGGGCAGTACATGTAACTAACCAGCAGTAGCAGTAGTGGGGCAGTACATGTAACTAACCAGCAGTAGCAGTAGTGGGGCAGTACTTGTAACTAACCAGCAGTAGCAGTAGTGGGGCAGTACTTGTAACTAACCAGCTGTGGTAGTAGTGGGGCAGTACTTGTAACTAACCAGCTGTGGTAGTAGTAGGGCAGTCTAGCTCATCATCAAGGCAGTTCTCGACACCATCACACCACTGCGTGTCATTGATGCAGTAGTTGCTGGAGGGGCAGAGCTTGGTGCCGTCACTGCACGGCTTGCACAGGCAGTCGCAGTTGCCGGTCAGGACGCCGTACTCGCCCTCCTGCGGGACACAGCGACAGTCATGCTTCTGGTCGTTAAAATCTGAAGTAATTCTCTTCAAATAATGTTTTAATAATAATATTAATATTAATAATAATAATAATAAAATAACAAAATAATAATAATTATAATATAATAATAATAATAATACCATAGTACTACGTGAAAGTAACTCGTTCACTTCTGTCAAATGAATAGGCAAAAGGTATAAGTATAGGCAAAGGTTTCAGTATAGGCAAAAATATTAGTACTGAAATAAATATTAGCAGCAAACGGCAGGAAATATCTACTTCTATCCAACTGATCACTAAAAACTATACTCAGAGATCCATTCTCAGGAAAATATTTTGATTAACTTTAAAATTTGCGAATATTTTATTTTGAGAGCATATTATTCAATGCAGTTTTTTACTCGTCATATAATAAATTTTCCATAAATTCTAATCAACGGTTTTCAATTCCTCTCGAGAAATTAATCCGTAATTATCGAGCAATATTCTATTCAAAATAAGATAATCTATGGTCGTTGCTCAGTGCTAAGTTTGCCCTCACCCGCACGCACGGCGGGCAGGTCTTCTTGTGACACGCATGCTCGCCGGTCATCTCACACGTACACTCCTCGCACTGCACCGTCTCGTATATTGCGCCCACCTCGTACCTGCACGGCGTATTAGTCAATACATGGCGTACCTGCACAGCGTATTAGTCAATACTGGGCGTACCTGCATGCGTATTAGTCAATACATGGCGTACCTGCACGACGTATTAGTCAATACATGGCGTACCTGCACGGCGTATTAGTCAATACATGGCGTACCTGCACGACGTATTAGTCAATACATGGCGTACCTGCACGGCGTATTAGTTAATACTTGGCGTACCTGCACGGCGTATTAGTCAATACATGGCGTACCTGCACGGCGTATTAGTCAATACATGGCGTATTGAAACTCGTGCTTAGTGACGCGTCATCAACGTAGCCAGAGGCACGATATGCCAGTTTATTTTATTATATCTCTATATGTTAGAGCGCTTGACAATAATAATTATTAATATATTAATTATTATATTAATTATCATGTACAGGAAAATGAAAGAAAATGACAAAATATTGCTGATTACAATCGTATGTCATCCTGGTTGTCCTGATACATGTCGTGTGTAACATATAACTCATATCATTGTTATCCCATAAGTGGGTCAAGTGACTCACATAACGCCGTTCTTGTAGCAGGGACACAGCGTCGCGGGCATAACTTATGTCATTGTTATCCCATAAGTGGGTCAAGTGACTCACATAACGCCGTTCTTGTAGCAGGGACAGAGCGTTGCAGGCATAACTTATGTCATTGTTATCACATAAGTGGGTCAAGTGACTCACATAACGCCGTTCTTGTAGCAGGGACAGAGCGTTGCAGGCATAGCTTATGTCATTGTTATCACATAAGTGGGTCAAGTGACTCACATAACGCCGTTCTTGTAGCAGGGGCACAGCGTCGTAGGCATAACTTATATCATTGTTATCACATAAGTGGGTCAAGTGACTCACATAACGCCGTTCTTGTAGCAGGGACAGAGCGCTGCAGGCATAGCTTATGTCATTGTTATCACATAAGTGGGTCAAGTGACTCACATGACTCCGTTCTTGTAGCAGGGACAGAGCGCTGCAGGCACGCAGGCGTTGCCGTTGAAGAAGAGGTTGGGGCGGCAGGGGAGGCAGGCCGAGTAGTAGGTGGGGGGCAGCTGGGGGCATGCCGAGCAGTACGCGGGTGGTGGGGGTGTGGGGTACACGGGGGTGGTTTCAGTCGTAGTTTCTTTAGCTGAAGATGTTTAATTTATGATTTAACAATTGAAGTCGACATAAAATATTGTGAGCTTTTTCCATCAAAAAATATTTTCCGGTGCCCGGCTGTTCGCTTTCGAGTTCAGGTTATATATTTTTTTTATATCGGTGACAAAAAAGTTTTGAAGTAAATCATTTTATGGTCTCATATTCGCTATGATTCAGGAACTAAGAAAAAGAATGCTGGCTGTCAAATTCCTGGTTCACAAATGCACTTTTCTTTTATATTTCGTTCACTTAAGGCATGCGTGTCACCGATACTTTACTTGTTTTCAATTTAATAAGCATCTAGAGTTGCAGTATAGGTGTTGGCTCTAGAGTGAACAGAAGGAAATGTTTGGTACGTGTATTTTAATTCTGAAGATCCATGAGGCCATGTATACTTGACTTTATCGTATTTTATGTTCGAAATAAATGATTTTACTCCTCGGTCATACCATATATACAATGCAAATTTTATGCAACCATTTTAATCTCTGTATATTGTTTTGTTTACAGAAACATATTTTATAAAGAAAACGGAACGAAAATCGTGCATTAAATCCTTCCCAAAACGAATATGCGAAACACTGGCCTAGAAATAGAAATTATCCGCATGGACACTCACGACTCCTGGAGTAAGGGTGGAAGCAGCCCTTAACCTCGACCCTGAGGGCGGGGGCGCCGTGCCAAGTGAGGGGGCGCAGCTCCAGGTACCGCGTCTCCAGGAGCCTCCCGAAGGAGTTGAACACCGGCGAGTTGTTGTCGGTGTTGCCGATGAACACCTGAGCATGAAGCGTTGTAGTAAGACCGTGGATTAATAGGTAACTACCATGAATGTACATGTACCAGAAGGTGAATGTCATAATAAATGTTAGGGCTTTTAATAACGAGCGCATTCAACGTTTTGATGAAATCAAAAAGTTTAACTGCGTAAGCAGTTAAGTCCTCAATTTACCTTACGTTGATATCATGGTCTAAATTGAACGGATGAGTTGCCGATATGTAATGATGAACAAAGATAATTTTCACGATAGAAGTAATCACCTTAACTTGGCCAGTGCTGAGGTCCTTGAGCGAGTTCCAGTTGAGGCCGTCAGGAGAGTACCTGACCTCGAAGGTCTCAACCCACTCAGGCGTACCATCTCTGCCCTGGGTCTCCACGCCGGACAGCTTGCTGGGTGACAAGAAGTCGAACTGCGCGAACCGAGATAATACATAATTTACTTCCATGTTCGTGCATATATGGGATGCACTCCAAAAATTTAGCAGTAATCCTTATATAATCTTCTACATGAATGAAAATTACTATTCAATTCGTAGATAAATAGTGGGCCGAATGTTGTATTTCCGAATATGGACAAAGACACTTTAATTAAAATTCAATCCGAAAATGTAATTTGCTTCGGAATGAACAGATCAAATAGGTTCCTATTTTTCCTCACGCGGATGAACTGTCCTTCCTTGGCTTCAGGGACCCACGCCCCAGCAGACACGAGTCTCAGGGCGGGACTGTTGAGACGCACGTTCTGGGCGCCGTAGAATGGCTGGTCCCCCAAGACCGACGACACCTTCAGCTGTAGGGTGCTGAACTCCCCCGCCTCCACACCCATCGGCTCATCACACTCCTCCAACACTAGGTAGCGGGAACATTAATCATCACAATATACGCAATAACATGAAGTTCCAGCCTCAGGACGGGCCTGACGTTCCAGGACAGAGGCGTGAGCCTCACCAGCCTCGTCTCCACGGGCCGAGGCAGCAGTCTGGTCACGGGCAGGCTGCTGCCCCGAGTCGGGCCCCGCATGTACTGCGTACACATTATAAAACTTTTTTATAAACGGTTAAACGGTACCGTTTAATAAACAGTATAAAACCACTAGTTTCTAAAGATTGAATAACATTATAATTAGCAGGACTCATTGACTGCAGCCGATAGAAAATGGGAAGGAAGCAGGAAGAGTTCGGAAGTTCGGAAGGGTTTGATGGCAGGGAAGCTGCTGCCATTTGACAATGTGGTACAATATCAATATATCGTCAATAGTTAAAATAATGCATGTATTTAATATGACACTATTGTTTTAATAACTCTCATCCAACCCTCAGCCCTTCATTCATTACTCACCAGCCCTCATCACTCACCAGCCCTCATCACTCACCAGCCCTCATCACTCACCAGCACCCTGGACTGAGGGTCGTCTGGATCTTCAACGACCGTCGACCAAATGAGCCCTGCAGCGAATAGAGGAAATAAATAATTATGCATTATAATCAAATAATTGTTCATTACGTTTACTCAACATTCTCCGCGTTATGATTATCTTGTATCATAATCATTTATTCATCGTCGCATAATAATTCGTGCGCGCGCGTAATTTAAACCGTAAACCTCAGTCGTCATTTCGCGGCACTGCACGAAGTATACGTATTTCCTCATTAACAATAGTTGGACTGCACGAATTATTTCATCATTACCAATAGTTGGAATTTCTATGTAGATAAAATGACGACCGAAACAATCAATTTTCTATGAATTACCCCGATTAATTTTTACAATACTTGTTAAACACGACAGAATTCATCAACCGTCGTTATTGCTTAGAATGACGTGAGTCTTACTTTAATTTTTTCTCAGTTTTTTAGAAAAATAACAACTTTCCATGCAAATACAAATATTTTGTTATCCATGACCACAATTTCATCTAGGATTCTTCTTCACCCACCGTCATCGGAGACCTGCAGGGTGAAGACCTCGACAGCGTTGGGTGCGTTGGGTGAGCCCGCCACCATCACCCCGTACAGGGTGCGGGGACCAGGCAGGGTGACTTGCAGGTACTGGTTTGGTATATCCGTGCGGGGTGACCAACCTGGGGGATATGGAAGGGGTGACCGGGTGAACATGTGATGGAATTATGGGGCGAGAATCAATATTAGTAGTACAAATAGTATGGTGATAAAGGGGCTTACATGAGGGTAAGCGTATTGAACTGGGATAAATGTGGAGTTACAAGAGTCGCTCAAAGTACAAGAAATAACAACAGTTGTCCGAAGTACATGGGTTGAGTACAATAGTTATACATAATACTTGTGCTAAGCAAATGATTTTGCCGGAGTTGGAGACGTTGCCAGTACCGAGTGCGGTCGGGTTGCTGAGGCGGGCCTGGGGCGGCCCGAACAAGGCGTTGACAGAGGACGACGCCGCCAGGGCCGAGTCTTCCACCTCCTGCATCAGTTCTATGTAGCTGTGGGGCACGGTTCCAAGTGAGGTAATTATCTAATTATCTATAACATTCAAGGTTAATCTGTCTGTAAATCATGTAATTTATAGTAGAGGTTCTCAATTAATATCTAAAATAACTCACTCTGCAAACCGTTTAAATTCTGGTTGATTGCACTAGGCTATGTGAACATGGATAAATTTTTAAATAAATTATACATTTCTTCTAGAGTCTGCAATGCTGCAAAGGAAGCAATCAAGCGGTCTCAATTGAGTTTGTTTGAAATAAGGGTTCAAAATAAATTTTCTCGTCGAATAGGGTACACCAGTCCACTTGTTTCTTCATTGTATAATATTGGATTTTTCCTTGAGCACGTCAAGAAGTGAAACCATTCTGTAGCAATGCTCACTCGTCAGGAGAGCAGACGCTGGCAGGCGTAGGAGTGATGGGCACCATGACAATGGTGGACGTGGCTGGAGTCGTTTCTGAAAAAAAACTTGAATTCTCAATCTGTCCATAATGATGAAAACAAGGACAAAATGTTGAGTCTGTGTGTCAAAAAATGAGGCAGGCATAAAATTTTTTACGTAGTAGGTTGGTCCGACTTAAACACATGCATCTACCGATAAAAGAACTTGAATTTTAGAAGCAGTAGCGGGAACATTTTTTTCTATAACCAAAATATAGAGTGAATGAAAATTAAAACTGGACATGACCGAAAATATTAGAAAATTTGTAGAACAATTTTTATATATGATTCCTGTCGCAAAAAGCGCATGATACAAACAACAAATGCTGAGACATAACAAAATTCATCTCAAATTCACACGATTATCCTCACCGCAAGAGCAGAAGTAGCGGATCCTGTGGTCGTAGCAGGCGCCCTTGGGTTGCTTGTCGTTCTTGCACTGGAAGCCAAAGCGCAGGTCGCAGATGGTGTCTCGGTCGGGGGTCGAGAGGCCGTTAGCGGTGTTGTGGCACTCGATGTCCGCTAGCTCGCCCTGACACAAACGATCAGAGGAAAGTCAGCAGGAAATGAGCAATGAACAACTATTTGAAATTTCTCTATGTATATCTCTTCCGTTGCTCATAGCCCAACATTAGCTGGTATTTTTCGAGTATTTGGGAGTTTCAATTTCATGGGAGTGATTTTTAATTATGTCAACACCACTTCTGTGTTATGCGCACAAGACAAACAGAATGGACGCACAAATTTTCGTGAAGTAATTAGTTTATTAACTTGATTTTTCGGTTGCGTATCAATGATTGAGTTGAATTGAATTTTTCGGGAATTATTTTTATATTTACTTAAGATGAAAAATTACTGTTTTTTTAATGTATGAGTCGTTGTAAGTGGAGCCTCGAGATATTCTTCCAATAGTTGTTAATGTTTTGAACCAAAACTTGAGTGACTGTTATGAAGATGAATGTTTCCCTACAATCTTATAAGCATAGAACATTTAAAAAACAATTTTTTCAAAAGCAATTTTAAAAAATTGTCCTAAGGGCAATTTGGAAAATATTGATATTTGCGCAAAGCAATGATTAATTTTTCCCACTTCCAATTATTAAAATGAATTTACCTCGCACCCAAACATCAACAAGTTATGTAATAAATTTTAACTCTGTATCAATAATAAATACAATACAATAAACCAGTATAAGTTGCGTTCTCCGAGCAGCACTCATAAAATGTGTAGATTCTTCACCTCGAGACAGAAAGAGAACTCCTCCCTGAGCTGCGCCAGCGTCTTGCGCTCCACGTCGCCGCCGCCCAGCCACGGCTTCTGCTCGTTGATCCACGGCGACCAGGCGTTACACGGCGCCGGAGTTGTCATGACACCGGCTATATTTTCCGTATAAATCTTGCTTTTAGTATCAAACTTATGCGCTATAAATGAAGGAAATTTATTTTAGTATCAAACTTATGCGTTATAAATGAAGGAAATTAATTTCTCACTTATATATATTTATGCCTATCGCCAGGCCTCTCCTTTTGCACAGGGAAGATAAATTATGTACTTCAAATGCAAGAAAACAAAAAATTAAGGAGGCCAGTCATTAATTTCTTTCTTGATTTTTTCAGTAAAAACATGTCTATGAATGTCTAATAGATTTTTTTTTGCATATAAGGACAATAACGATAGTTTGAATAATTCTAAAACCGTATTGTCCACTCTTTCATTAAACTAAACCATTTGCTCATAAGATATTTTTTGTCGACTTGATATTTCGGAAGTTTTTCACAATTTCCATTTTATTTCTCGGTTATTTCATATGCTATGTGTTATAATGACATTTTACATTATTGCAAATATTGCTTTATGCAAACCGTACCATGTATAGACTATCACTCATACATCAGCTATTACTCATAATTACATCATCTGAAAGAACTTAGACGCCTCTTACCTCTCACAATTTTCTGGAACTACCTGAGGCGAACTACCCTTGTAGGCGAACTACCCCTTACTTTTTATTTCTGGAACTACCGTGTTACGGACTGCTATGTCCGATACACATACTAAGGATACCAAGGATAAGGATACCACGCATCCTTCTCACCGCGTGGCCTGGGGGTGGACACCCCTGAGGGAGGGGTGTGGTCGCAGGCGCAGAAGAAGGCGACCTCATAGTCGTAGCAGGGCTGCGAGTTGTCAGCGTTGCGACACACGAGGCCGTCCGTCGTGTCGCATGTCAGCACCTGGCCTAGCTGATCCGCTGGTAGCTTGGCTAAAATTATATTCAAAGTCAGCACCAGGGTAAATATTACTATAATACAAAATTGATAGATCAGTTTGTTGTGTGATAAATACATTATAATTAATCAATTAGTTTTTCTAAAATGATAACCAAATCAATGCTATAATGTTTTTTGAACTTAAATCAAATATATATTTTTAATCCGGTCGATATTTTCAATTTAGTTGTGTCATTTGATATTTAATCCCTCACAGCGCATGGAATCATGCCGATACTTATTTATCCATTTGATTTGCTTGCAATTTGTAAACTGGAAAGCTGTGTGAAGAAATCTCCCCTCTTCCTCCAGGAGTCACATTTAATTAGAGGCTACGCGATTATGTACACCTTCATGAATGATGTAAATGCTTAATTAACATATAAAAATACAGTAAGGTCCAAACTAGGAGGTAATTGAATTCTTCTATAGAATAAGACAAGACCAACATGAAAAAATGGGCATTTTATGAAATGGAGACCCACTTTAATGTATCTTTCTTTAAGAGAAAATTACTACCGCGAATTAAAAACTCGCAATACTAATAGATCTATTACGGTTAGTATGAAATACACAAGTATATTAGTATACCATAATCTTCGCACTTCAGAACATCTGTCAAGCACAACGCACTGCCGGGCACAAGCTAACCAAATGTTTATACCCCAATTTATGTTTGGCTTCAGCCACTAGCAGCCACGCAAGACCTAAACTTTTTTTTAATAATTGGTAAATACACCGATGAACCCATCGTACCGACGTGTTCACACACACGCGTACAAGGAGTTTTATTGCCGTGTTTCACGGACCGTTAGCGTCCCGACACGAGACGTTGGCGGGGGCGGCGCACAGGTCCCGGAACTCGTCCCGCTGCCGCAGCTCAGCGATGCGCTGGAAGTCGCCGTCCGCGCTACGCTTCATGTTCAGCCACGGCGTCCATTCGTTGCACCTTTGCGACCAATCATTTTATAGTAGGTCGTTATATTTCTTACCTTATTTTTGCGTAACTAAAGGCTTAACAGCGTGTATAACTTTTTTGATTTACTTATTGCATGCGTAACAAAAGGCTTTACGTGTTTGTCATTGTGCATCTTGACTAACTCATTTCAAGCGTAACTAAAACATTTGATTTTTAGAGAACGTAATTAACTGTGGCAATACCGCGGCATTCATTCGCTAAAACTTCTTTAAAATTCAAGCGAATTTTTATAAGTGAAGCTAATCAACATTTTGCCCATCATCTATCGCGTTTCTGGAGTGTCGGTAAAGTTTTAATTGCAATGTAACATTTATGATCACGGGAAACCAATCATGCTAGTTTTTTTAGCACGAACACTTGCTATCACTAAACGTCATCATCAGCGTATCAATATAACAGTCAATCGGCTCCTGAGAATTTTTTGGAACCCAAGAAATAAATTCGAAACCGTTCTGGATGGAAATTCATTGTAACTTAATTAAAATTCCAGTTACACAATCTTGCCAACGCAGTGAAACAAATTTTATTTCAACTTTTCGTGGTGTTAAGTTAATTACAAGCTCAAATCAAACTGCTAAAGATATTATTCAACCTGTTCAGAAACTTTCCAGTTATCTTCCACAGAATACGCTATTCCAGAGAATAATATGACGAGTATAGAGTTACTGGCACCGGTATATGTCACCTGATGGGTACAGGTGGTTTGGGTGGCGTCCTGGTAGTGGTGGTTGTGGTGCCCACGGTGATCTCTAATGGTGGCAAAGTAGTGACGCCGATGGGTGGTTCCACCGACACGCAGGTAGGGTTCGTCACACACTCCAGGTGGTTGTTAACACACCTACACTTCTCACACTTCGATACTTCGTATTCACGCCCAGCCTGTGTGAGATGTACATCCCATACAGATTCTCCAATTTTTGTTCTTTCTTAATTTAGTGATGAACTTTAAAACAAAATAATTCTCATTTATTGTTTTGACTATAAATTATTAATGAAATTAATAGCTCTAGTCGTGTTTTTACTATGATGCAATTCAGGTAGAACTTGATCACTATGAATAACATACTTGA
This sequence comes from Hyalella azteca, assembly GCF_000764305.2. Classification (NCBI taxonomy): domain Eukaryota; kingdom Metazoa; phylum Arthropoda; class Malacostraca; order Amphipoda; family Hyalellidae; genus Hyalella; species Hyalella azteca. The sequence goes on from NW_025942630.1 coordinate 339,753, forward strand.
ATCTTAAATTCAAGTTAATTAAGTTAGTCCAACAGATCAAAAATATTTTACTCCAAAGTAAAATATTTACGTCAAGTGCAATACACTGATGGAAACAACTTAACTACTTCTTATCAAACGCTAATAGCCGCTGCACAATTGGCCATTCAGGACTAGTATGACTTGAACTGATGTGGGCAGCAAATATACATGATTGCCAAATCAATTGTCATGGGTAAAGGCAACACACGTCGCCTGGGCACTGACTGACTTGGGTAAAGTCAATACACGTCGCCTGAGCACTGACTGACTTGGGTAAAGTCAACATACGTCGCCTGAGCACTGACTGACTTGGGTAAAGTCAATACACGTCGCCTGGGCACTGACTGACTTGGGTAAAGTGAACAGACGTCGTCTATGCATTCAAACACTGAAAAAAAACAGTGTATCTCCATCACAAACATACTGGCAGAGGTAGTCCGTCTGGCAGCCTGCAGGTGCAGTCTTCAGAGGCGACGCAGGTCGAGTTATCCTGCAGATACAGGTCGGTAGGGCAGGCCGTCCGGCGTGCAGGATCAGCGCAGGCTGGGGCGCAGTCGCTGTCAACCTGACCAACGATGTGAGAATAATTAGTTGACTTAGTGCTTATTGACATTTTTCGTGCACAGGAAAGATGAATTACTTCAAATACAAAGAACGAAAAATCAAGGATACCCGCCATTTAAGTAATATTATTCAGTGAGGTAATATCGTAATTGTCAGGAAGACTGAGGTGAAAGACATTCTATTGAAGATCAAAAGATCAGGAAAGGATGAGAAGTAGATACTATTCGTGATACACACACCCCACCACATCTTAGTATGGATAAACGAACGAAAGCTCCAAAAAAATTCGTCTAACAATGCAAGAGTTAAAGTAGCGTGCACAACCAAAGCTTAAATAATCGCCTCATCTCAGATAATAATTTAGCAGAGAAAGGCACCACGAAAATAATTGTACACTGTAAGAAAAATCACCGTTAAACGGTCTCACCGGCGTTCTAGTGGCCGGCCGACGCGTGAAATGGAACACCGTTTGGCCGTTTTTATTTAAATTTAACTCTGGAAACCCGTTCAACATCTAAAAAACTGGTAAATGGTTTATTTTCACGTGTTGGCCGGCCACTAGAACTCCGGTGAGACCGTTTTCCTACCGTTTTTTCGAACAGTGTATATTTAAAATAAAATATATTAAACTTTATGCGCTCACGAAGCAGTGGCCGGCGTCGTGCAGGAAGCCCTCAAAGAACATACACACGCGGTCGCACGGCGCCGCGCAGTCCATCGCCACGCGCCCCTCGGGACAGCCTGGTCACCACACCATATTTTATAACAATAAACCCATAATTTTCAATCGTTTTCTAGGACCTGTATCATTTAATTTTGATCCTTGATAGCTTTACGGAATAGAAATACAGAATCCAGAACAAATTTCAACTCTGAATAATATTTTTTGAAGGATATTCAGTATTCATGGAGGCTTAATAAAAAATTCAAGTGATCAGCAGGAAGGCTCCCCTCACTTGGACCAACAGCTGGCCATCCTGGGTAGGGGGTCGAGGGGGTCGTGATGATGGGGGGGTGGGTGTAAGGCACCGATGGCTGAGGGACGGGGTCTAAAAAACACAAATGGAAATGATTTACGATAAACTTAATTACTATAACTAATATCATCAGTGAGACATTACCGTAGAACCATGCTTTTTTGATAAAATATCTTCAGCAAATGATAGCTTTCAAATAGCAAATTGCTTCACCCACTATTACGTGAATTTAATTTTGTTTTTCTCGGTTACTGGACCCTTATATTTTCCGACAATACTTTTTTTCACCCGTTATAGGATCCTTATAAATTATAGGGCACTATATTACAAAAGAAGCAATGCAGCAACAATTTATACAGTATTCTAGAATCCAAGATATATGAAGCGGATAATGAGCATTGATTTAATGTGAACCACAATTTCACACAATTGAATAATATTGTCACATAGATGGCGACAATGTTGTACATGACATCAATATTCGATGAGCGCCATTATGGTGCATCGTGACGCTAGTGAAGTATCTATTGTATAGCACACTAGTGGAGTATCTACTGCACGCAAGTGTATCTACTGCACGCAAGTGTATCTACTGTACGCCAGTGTATCTACAGTACACCAGTGTATCTACAGTACACCAGTGTATCTACAGTACACCAGTGTATCTACTGTACACCAGTGTATCTGCTGTACGCCAGTGTATCTACAGTACACCAGTGTATCTACTGTACGCCAGTGTATCTACTGTACACCAGTGTATCTACTGTACGCCAGTGTATCTTCCGTACGCGGGTGTATCTACAGTACCACAGGAGCAGTAGACGCGGATGCTGTAGTCATGGCAACGGCCACGTGTAGGTTGCTGCAGGTTGCTGCAGGTCAGGCCCACGTCACGTGCACACAACACGTACACGTCGTCTGAGGCTGTGTAGTCCGTCTCTTCGTACCTGCAATATTCAAGCGCACTTTGCAACCAGAAAATAATATGAAAATTTAATTTTCTACTTATTCGCATACGCGTTCGGGTCGAATATAATACTCATAATAATATAATTATAATGAATAATAATATAATATTATCTAAAACATTGATACAGAAACAAAAGGTGCACGTAAAATAGGAAAATTAATTATACTCATTACCCCTTTAAACCTAAAGTCTTTATGACGTATTAACTATAGAGAGTCACTTGAACATTACAGTAAAGCATGCAACTACGAGATCATAGTTTTCATCTTCTGCGTAGCAATAATAAATTGAGAAACAACTTAACTTTTCATCAAAATTCTCTTTTAAACATCAATGAGTTTACCTCACAGCCGTGAGCTTCTGTGGCCGCCCTTTGCGCGCCCCTGCTTGGCCGCCTCTGCCGCCCTTCGACGATTGGGCGCCGCCCCTGACATGCAAACATAAGATGAATTAAATGAATCAACAAAATATTATAATTTCTTGCTGAGCTAAGGCTTAAAAAAACAATGAATCAAATTTTGACAAATATTTTTAGTCCAATGGCATTTCACGATAATTCGATTGTAGTCAAATATCCCCGCGGTACTTGTACTCTGATACGCTGTACACTCACACGCTACTTGTACCCTCATACACCTTTACACTCACACGACAATTTCCTTGTTGTAGACACACTCGATCTCGAGGATGTAAGCCTTGGGGCAGATGGGGGCGCCAGCGGCAGCGATGTCGTCGAGCAGCTCGTAGTCGCCGTCAGCGTCGGCGGGGTGCGTCGTGTTGAACCACTCCGTCCAGAAGGGCTGGTAGCAGCCCTCCAGAGGGGGCAGAGGGGGCGTCGTCGGGACAAGGGCTGCATGGCATCCAATGGATATTAGGGAGGAGAAATACACCGGATAATGGGGAATGGTGGAGAGTGAATTATTAGTTTAATATATGTATTTCAGAAAATTTTATGACTAGTTGTACAGTCGAATTTGAGGCATGAAAAAATTTATGATATAGAGTAGACCGGCAGTCAGAATTCCTGTGCAATGATTATATTCTACTAATGATTATTGTGTAACAATGATGATTATATACTAATGATTGTTATTTACCGATGATTTTTGTATACCAGCAAATATTGTAATATGCTAATTATCAATATTTTTAATGACGCAGAAGCGTCACGTCGCTTCGTTAGTTACGACAACCGACGTCTAACGTCTCCGTTATATTAGCCGCTACTTGCAAATAACGCGATGAAAGAGACTGTCTCGGACTGAGGCGAGCTTTGCGAGAGTGAGGCGGAGTGAAGGAGAGTGAGGTGAGGGGCGGTGGAGTGAGGGAGCGTGAGGTAAGGGGCGGTGGAGTGAGGAAGCGTGAGGTGAGGGGAGGCGGAGTGAGGAAGAGTGAGGTGATGGGAAGTGGAGTGAAGTAGAGTGAGGTGATGGGAGGTGGAGTGAAGTAGAGTGAGGTGATAGGAGGTGGAGTGAAGTAGAGTGAGTTGATGGGAGATGAAGTGAAGTAGAGTGAGGTGATGGGAGGTGGAGTGAAGTAGAGTGAGTTGATGGGAGATGAAGTGAAGTAGAGTGAGGTGATGGGAGGTGGAGTGAAGTAGAGTGAGGTGAGGGGAGGTGGAGTGAAGTAGAGTGAGGTGAGGGGAGGTGGAGTGAAGTAGAGTGAGGCGAGGTGAGATGGAGTGGAGTAGAGTGAGGTGCGGTGAGGTGGAGTGGAGTAGAGTGAGGTGAGGTGAGGTGGAGTGGAGCAGAGTGAGGAGAGGTAGAGTGGAGTTGAGTGAGGCGAGGTGAGATGGAGTGGAGTAGAGTGAGGTGCGGTGAGGTGGAGTGGAGTAGAGTGAGGTGAGGGGAGGTGGAGGGAGGTAGAGTGAGGTAGGGCAGGAGAGAGTTAGTTGATGTCTCGTAACAGGTGATGAACTGATATACTTTGAACTGACAGGAGCGATGATAAACTATAGAGCGAATTCGCTTTAGGAAGGTGAAGAGAGGTGGAGTGATGAGTTAGGAAGTGAAGAATGAGTTGAAGTGTGATGGAGCACCTGTGGTCGTGGTAGTGGAGTCCAACAAGATTCTGTCCTCCTCGAGGCAGGGGCAGTAGAAACGAACTTTGTAGTCCTGGAAGGAGGTTATTTACTAAGCATTCGTTGCATTGGGCATTTATTGAGCCTTCGAATCTTCTGGAAACAAGTGCTATTAAACTCACTCTCATTAAACTTTTTCTTATGTATATGTTATTTTGTAATGATAAAAAGCCGATGACACAAATTTCAATATGAAAACAATTTTATTCAGTGCTTATTCCTGCTGTTGAATTATTCAGAGCCGTGACAAGTGGCTTCTTCGTCATTTATTACGTTCATCAGTCAGGTTCGCTTTGGCAAGCAGAACGCTGGCCAAATAACTTGCCCGGCATCCCCCAGGGTTGAGGAAGTTGCGGCAGAGCAGACCCCCAGCAGCGGTACACGACACTTAATTATTTTACTTAACACGTTGACTACGATTGCTTCATCTTGTACTATTATTTCATTTTTTGTACTGTTTTTAAACAGGGTTGCCAGACGGTCATTTTTTCCGGACAAATTCCGTGATTTAGTTTTTCTCAATTGCGTTGGCCGGCTAAAATTTATGATAGGGGTGCTTAATTCCTTATTAAATTTTAAATACAGCAAAAAGAAAATAAATGGAATTTATATTGCGGAACCTAGAAATAAACTAGTATATATTGAGTTATTGGCCTGTTTGGCCTTTTTTGTTCTCGCATTTGTCCGATTTTTGGCAACCCTTAATTATGTACCACTACGTCCTGGAGAAATATATTTCGTGGTACGCATATGTAACACTTCGTAGTCAACGCGTTAATTATTTACACGGCACAGAACGCTAGCCAAATAACTTGCCCGGCATCCCCCAGGGTTGAGGAGGTTGCGGCAGAGCAGACCCCCAGCAGCAGTGCACGACACGTCTTGACCAGAGGCCGCGACGCTCCGACCATCTGCCAGCACGGGTCAAATATTTGGTTGTAACCCTTCATATATTCGCCGCTGCTTATGATAAAAGCTTCAACATTCAAATATTATCAAAAGTAGAATCATAATACTCGTTCCTACGCGGTTTGTCGAAGAAAATTAATTTGATGCTGTATTCATATGTTATGGCAAGTATTAAGGAAATATTATAATTCTTCCATATGTTCATTTTAGCCTCAGAATGTAGGGATAACCAATCTTTCAGCGTGGATATCACATTATTCAAGCCTTTCAATTTGCTTGCAGATAAGCAATTGAAATTTTCGATTCGGTTCATCCTCAGCTGTCAACCTCAGAAGGCATCCAATAATTCCCGCATGTAAATGAATCCACAAAAATGCATTCGGTATTCAGGAGCGCCGCTGATAGCGCATGAAGCGTGAGGCTTCAAGAGAAAGAAAAGAGCTTTGCGGTGAGCAAGTCTAGTTTGCCGTGTGTGATCCAAAACTAACTAACACTTTTTGAAAAATTTTGGCTCCAATTGCAGTCATTAGAAGTTACTAGCTGATTAGCCCAGCATTTCCCGATAGTTAATTTATGGAACTTTAAAATCCCGTTATCCTTAATTCCACTGATAATAAAGCAGTTAATATGTGATAACAAAACGAAACCAGTGCCAACATTTTTCATTGAACATAAAACTCTTAGTGAACTCAGACTTTTTTAAGTTGGATTACTCAGTCTCATTCGCATTTATAAATATTTAATATATGTTTCATACTACCATCTCTGAAATATATCTCGTGGACTCAACCACTCTCGGTCACGTACGCAAAAGCACTACTGCTTAATTCTGGGCCTCACTACCGAGCGTTGGTATCAAAAGCATCACCTGACATGGTTAACAATCAACCTATGTTGGCTTAGGAATTTGTTCACATATCCATGACCTTACGAACAATCAGTACATGATTCACCCTCCGGACACAGTCTTGCAATCACCCGCAACAATGATGCACTTATCCGTAAAATTGACTCATTTTCCCGTCACAGTGACTCACTCACGCGACACAGTGACACACTCACTCGCCACTGTGATGCACTCACCCGCAACAGTGACGCACTCAACCGGCACAGTGACGCACTCGCCCACCACAGTGACGTAATTTCCTCTTCCGTGACGCACTGACACGCCGCATTGACTCACTTTTCCACTACAGAAACGCACCCGCCCTTCACTGTGACGCCTTCATCCGTCATAGAGACGCAATCACCCGCAACAGTGACTCACTGACCCGCAACAACGACGTACTCAGCCGTGACAGTTACGCACTCACCCCCGCAACAGTGAAACATTCACTCGCCACTGTGATGCACTCACCCGCCACAGTGACGCACTCACCCGCTACAGTGATACACTCACCCGCCACAGTGACGCATTCAGCTGACACGGGTGCTTCGCAGAGCTCAGGGTATTTTCTCCGGAGCTGCAGAAGGCTTTCTATTTCTCCTTCGCCGTTCGGCTTGTGCTCGTCCAGCCAAGGACTCCATTTGTTGCACTCGAACTTCTGACATCCGCATGAAATATTATACGTTCGTATCATCTTATGTTCGCATTCTCTGTTATTTTATGGGCTTAAGAATATTCTTGATATTATTATTCTTAAGGCATCACATAGAGATAATTTGATTTCAACTCATGCTTATATGATGATCATAGAAGAAAAGTTATTACATGACATGACGCTATTTCGTGGGCATCCGTCGTAGGCCTCTGCTAGGTGATTTTGGATGAGCACTATGATCAAAACAATAGAGTAAATACTTTCTCGAAATTTCATATAAATTACTCGTCACTTTTTAGATAAATTTAAAATGTTACGGAGCCCAATAGTCATTTTTTATCGGGTGAAGTAAATCAGAAATAGAAAACATGGGTTGCTGACAAGGTACTTTGAACTCTTTCGAAGTTAACCATAAAATCGTTCTCTACTGGATAGGCAGAAAATGAACTCTACTATGAACTATTGTAAAAACATCCATCGTGCAAAAAAATATCAGATCAGGAGTCGAACTAATGTAAAAATAAAGATGGATGTAATTTGACTTCGTCATCGTTGAAATTTGAATATTTGAAAAAAAAAACAATTATGGTAATTCAATATTTGAACCACGAAATATTTATTTCGTGATCAAATCAATGTATCGTGATTCAAAAACACTCAATTCAATTTTATTGCAAAATCTCGGAGCAATTATTAAATTAAATAAATTAATTAAAAACCATGATGAACAACTGCTTGTAATCCTTCAAATAAAAAGTATTGAGCAGACGACATTCCTAAGCTGGAAAATGATAACTATAAATGAATAATTTATAGTATATTTTCGATAGTTGAAACATTATATCACTGCCAACTCTGTGAATGTTTCACAAAATGAAGCTAGTCCATCACTGATGAAGAGAATTAGACAATACGTGAGGCCTGTGATGGTCACGTGTATTTCAAAATAATCACAATTTATTTCACCTTGAAATCAAGAGAAGGCAAGGTTGAAGGTGTGGGTGTGGTGGCGCAAGCCGAAGTCTCGCACTTGAGTTCGTTGTTAGCACACATGCAGACCTCGCAGTCAGAGACCAGGAACGTCTTTCCGGGCTTCATGTTCACATACAAACATGAACTCAACATATTGTAATTATAAGAAGCATTGTTTTGCTCATAATGTATTAGTTAGTAATTATGACAACATAATTTTGTAACTGTGCCTATCACAAACAATGGAGAAGTGTAGACAAAATAAGAGCGTTTACGAGTCATTAAAATTCTAAAGTTTAATTTTCAAAATTCTACCTTCAATATTTCTCTACTTTTCACAAATTTGAATAAAATACAAAGATAGTACTAAAACTAAATGATTCCATTCATTATAATGTACAATAAAGCTTCGACTTAGCTCAGAAAGTTGCTAAGATTTATCAAACTAAAGGAGACTTGCAAGAGTTAACGCACCGGCGCGGCGACGCCGTTAGGGAGGTAGCAGTTGCAGTCGAAGATGGCCACGCAGTTCGCCTTGTCCCTGAGCAGCATGCCTGGGGGGCACACGACGCCTGTCTCGTCGTCTGCGCAGGCTGGTGCGTAGTCACCCGGGCTCTGCGGGAATAATTCCATTTAACGGAACTAAGAATGCAAATTTATTTCGGAGTACTAAAAAATTTATTTCGGAGTACTAAAATTTGTTAATAAAGATTAAGTGAAAAACTAAGTGGGAAGAAAAGATTAAATTTCGCTGCAAAAATTCCAGTATATATTTTATTGTAAGTCTTCTTTAAAGATCCGTCTCGTTTCCTAATATGTATTTTCTAAATGTTTTCTCATGTGTATTTACTTAATTTCATCGAAATGCATATTACATTACTTCTCCATAATACAAAACAATTCCCTAATTTTGACCATCACAGCCACGTCGTCTAACCCAAGTTGATTTGATAAAGAAATTGGATATGATAAAGAAATATTCAAAATTAGGACAGAATTCTAACAGCTGATAATAAACTACTGTCAAAAAAGCTCCAATATCTGATAATAAACTGCTTGCAAGAATAGACTGGAATGACTTGCCATAAATTTCATTGAAAATGAATATTATTACATATCCTGACAGCCCCAGCAATGCATATATTATATACAACCGTATGTTCATAGCCTGAGAATTTTTCCTTCATAGTTTCTTTTCTGAACTGGGCACGTGATCTTGCTGGTTGAAAGCAGAAACTTATATGACCATCGCCTATGTTTAGACTATCATAACATCAATTTCAATTATCATTGAAATACTTGCAAGTTCACCAAAATCGATCGATCTTTCGAAACAACAGATAATTAAACCAAAGATATAGCTTTTTTCGAAGACCTTTTCATATACATTTTTAAAGATATTGTATCAATGTTAAATTCATTAATTCAAAGACGAAGTGTGGGCAGTGAAGGCACGAAGTGTGGGCACTCACAAGGCAGTGCCCAGTCTGGGCCAGCACCCTGCGCTGGTAGAGACACACGCGCGCGCAGGGTATGGCTCGCTCCTTCATCGACTTGCCCGGCGGGCACCAGTCTGCAGTGAGACATTATATCACTACAGACTAGGAATATGATGTGTTTACGTTTGAGCTTTCATGTTTATTACTGAGTTTATATATTCAATGTATATTGGTGAGTTTATTATGTTGAGTGTTTAATCGTGAGCCTTCACGTTAGATAGTTTTAGCCAGAAGGTATATAAAATAAATTCACACAAAATTAATACGAAATTCTTTCAAAAAAGGGCGAATAATTTCTCACTTACGCCTTCAAAATGTCTTACAACTAACCGTAAGATAAGCTATCTTACAAGGCATGCGAGTAGAGAGCACTAGACGAAGAATGTCCTCTCGCTATTAGTGTTTGACTTGGAATTGCAGAGCTTAAACAAATTTTCTTTTAGACCTGTTCATTTGAAATGTCAGCGAACACAAACCTGTTTCTATCGTTACTGCAAATGTCTGATATAACAAAGCGAAATAGATATAATTCAATTAGGCTAAAATTATCATTAATTACCTATTAACTTTATTGAAACAGGATTGATGTTAATGGGTTTGGTTGTTGTAAATCGCAGGCGCCACACATCATAATTGAAAGTTATAAGTTTTTATAGGCCCGACTTATTGGTATACGATGAAAAGATCTTGCATTTAGGCGCATATGTGCACTGTATGTGCGAAGAGACGTGTACATTGTGGCGCGTACAAATTCTTCCACCTTATGCATATACTCTACGGTGAATGCTCCAAATATTTAAATACCATCCTATCGGCTGCTGAGCTTCATTTATTTGTTCATAATAAGTAAAAAAAAATACAAAATCAATGCTCCTCAACAACTTTTCCAAAAATTTAACCTTATACATAAGCGTTGACATCAGGGAGTCCCTTAAAAGGAAAGCTAGATATATTTCCGGAGATATATAGGTTACATATAACTACTACGATAAATTTAAAAAAAGTGAATAAGTGAACTACTGCACTGCTATATCACTGCTGCACTGCTATATTACTTTATTACTGCTGCACTGCGGTATTACCCGTTCCAATGCTGTATTAACTGTTGTTACATTAACATGTCTCACCATTGTACATGTCTCACCATTGTACATGTCTCACCATTGTACATGTCTCACCATTGTACATGTCTCACCATTGTACATGTCTCACCATTGTACATGTGCTCGTCGGGGGTAGCTGAGGAGTATCGGGAGTCGGTGTAGGGGGGCAAGGCTGGCGTGCTCTGAAGTTTAACCGCGTCTGGAGTTATGCAAGTCAGTGATAAATATTCATTAAATTAAGATACAGAGTATTGTGGACATCATTAATCTTTTTCTGCGCGTAGCACGTAACAGTGTAAGTACATGTAGTAGTCTATTTCTTGTCTGTGATTCGTGGGTTCAGCTTGAAAAACAATCGATTACTAACTCATAACAATTTTTTAAACGCATATCCTCAATGAACTTTAAGGAACGTTGAAGTGGAGCCTAGTATTATTTTTTGTTTATTTAAGGTAAGGATACGCTAAATGCCATGTTATTTATTCGCTGCCATTAGACAAGGGGTTGGAAAAGAATACAATTAATGCATATTTACACACGGAGCTTTAATTCGATAAAACTCGTCAAAATATTTAAATATTATCATAAGGAAGTTTGCTTTATAATTAAGCATGACTGAGGCTTACCGCAAGCGCACAGGAAGCGCACGGCGTAGTCGTTGCAGTCCTGACCGTTATTCTGATCTGCGTTACTGCACTGTAGCCCGTAACGGTCACACCGGACGTTGCTGTCCGTAGACTCGGAAACGTCCAGCACAGTGGTCGTATAACGGCCAATTTGTGTCGGCTGACGAGCCCCTTTACGGCCACCTTTACGGCCCCGGCTGGGGCCGCTGCAAGCCGTACAATTACTTCTTTATTTAGTAGTTCATTTGACATAGTAATGTAATAATAGCATTAAATAATATATCTTAGCTTAATAGACATAACATTAAACAGAACACGTAAATAACTGTAATATTTTCAGTCGTCATTCACAAACTACAGTGAATGACTTACAACAGGAGTTCTCATTCATTAACGGCACTATGCGCGTTTATTCGCGTGTAAAATGCGATTCATGTTCTTCCTATTAAGGTTCATTTTAACGTTGTCCTGCGATGACACGGTTACGTGACTAACAGGACGTGTTCACCTCGTCATGACTAGCCTGACGTGTTCTCCTCGTCATGACTAGCCAGACATGTTCACCTCGTCATGACTAGCCAGACGTGTTCACCTCGTCGTGACTAGCCTGACGTGTTCACCTCGTCGTAACTAGCCTGACGTGTTCACCTCGTCGTGACTAGCCTGACGTGTTCACCTCGTCATGACAAGTCAGACGTGTTCACCTCGTCGTGACTAGCCTGACGTGTTCACCTCGTTGTGACTAGCCTGACGTGTTCACCTCGTCGTGACGACGCTGAAGTGACACTCTGTATTGACGACGTGCGTGACGTCACACACGTCAGGATGCTGCAGCTTGATGGCCTCGTACGTCTCGTAGTCTCCGCCATCGTCACTAAAATAAGATTTTAAAATAATTATAAAATTATAATTATTGAACTTCAACAAAGACATGCTTTTAACTCTCATGAATTTATTGTCGGCCTGTAATAATCCAGACTAAATTAAACTGTAATTTATTAGAAATACTGATTGGTATGCGAATATTTTCTGCAAAATTAACTTAGTCTGCGAATTATGTTGATTTTTTTTAGTGATTTAATGTTTCAATCATTGTTCATAAACCTTGTCAAATGTTATTCATAATCATAATTATGACAGTAACTTTATATATTTTTAATTTATTTGGTCACTCCATTATTTTTATGAAACTTATTTTTCGCAAAATATATAAATAAAAATGAGGATCTTGAGGCACCTCGGGTGGGACACGTTGAACCACTCAGTCCATGTGTCCTCACAGGGGGGTGTGGGGGGCGTGGTCCCCGGTCCCCACGGTGGGGGCGGCAGGCCCGAGCCATCAACCTCAGGGGGCACTGGCACTATAAAAACAATCACCACGATAACAAATGTAATTATAATGAAGATAATGCTGAGGTACATCTAAGAAATTATCTGCAAATTGTTATAGGCCTGACGGTATATCAATATTAACGCGCCTAAAAGCATGCAATTACGTAACGGAAGGCCCAATCCTAATGCGCAGCCAGGCGATCAGTTCTGCTTATTTAAAGGTCATTAGACCTAAATTGGTTTATCCGTTCTTTCATGAATGAATCATTCGTTAAATGTCGAAATTTATCGAGACAACTGACAAAATGTAAAACTATTTTAATATCATCCAGTTGTACACGCTAACCATTTCATGATAACTTTTTCAGTAATTTTTTAGAACAAAATACCTGGCATGTCCCTGCACTCTGGCCTGACGAGCTCCACAGCAGCGGGCCAGTCGCACGTCATCGAGGTGGGGTTGAAGAGTGTCCCGGGCCCGCATACTTTCTCAACCAGGTACCCGCGAGACCCACCCATGGGGGAACACTGGGTGAAGGGGGAACATGCGTCAGGCTGTGGGTGAGGTACCCAAGAGACCCATGGGGGAGCACTGAGTGAAGGGGGAACATGCGTCAGGCTATGGGTGAGGTACCCAAGAGTCCCATGAGAGAGCACTGGGGGCAGGGAGGATTTTGCTTCAGGCTATGGGTGAGGACCAAGACACCAACGGGTGATCATGAAGGATGCCATCGCGTTGAGCTTTGAATAATTAGAGGTCGTAAATTTGCAGACATAGTCCACAGGTTTTCTTCAGAGACCAAAAGAATATTGCATGCCGTTGCGATAAGAAGGAAGTAAAAGTCGCACACAATGACAAACTGATTAATTACTATCTTATACTTAATCCCGGGGTGGCTGAGAGGTTAAGATCAACAAGATTAAAGCGATGAGTTGGAGGTTCGAAACCCTCAACTGATAATGAAATCTGGTCGAAATCGCAGATAACCAGGCACACAATCTCTTCAACACTCTATTATTTATGCTCGATTATTATTTTTAACCGTAACTGGCATTAAACTTATCAAGGAAAAATCAATTTGATCATGAAAAATATTATAATTGATTATAAGAATAGAATGTTTGTCTTTGGCATCGATTCTCATAGATGAGAATTTATTAATATCAAAGTATTTTGCCCCAGAAGGTTAGGTCAGGTGTTGATATAGTCAATCATTGAATTATTATATTCATTGGAACACTACGTGGCTCACAAATTTCAATCATTTCGCCGGTTTTCGTTTCAGAAAATTAAAGTATTAAGATAACTTGACGATACGACGGAAGCTTTTAAACTACGAGTATGAGTAATTTTTTTCATCAGTGAATAATTTGAAAATATTACGAGGCATAACCGAATTTCTATCATTATATAAATAAAATTGAATCATACTTAATCAAATATTAATCAAAACACACCTCATAGAACTTTTGACACGACGTTTCGTGTATTTTAGCAGGCAGGCTTGGGTTGCAGATCTCGCCGATGAGTTCCACGTCTGGCAGCGTGGTGGCGGTGAGGGCGGGGGCGGTCGGGCCCCATGGGGGGCGGGTGCTGGGCTCCGTATAGGGGGTTGTCAGTCCGCAGTCACAGTTGAATCTGATCTCGTAGTCGTAGCAGTCTGGACGATGAAATGTGTTGCATGAAGAATAAAATAAAATAGATGGAAAATTAAATAGAATAAAATATGTACGAATGCGAAGAAAGAAATTGAAGAATGTCTAGATACCCTTAACCGCGTGTCTGAGACAGCTGGAGGTCCGCGATATCTTCACAAGAGTAATCGTGAGTGATAAACTTATCAAATTCAAGGGTATAACATCTAATGCAAAAAAGAAAATTTCGATCAATGATATATATTCTACGAAGTGTTAGTTCAAACTCATTGATATCTACTAAACGAATTCTACTTTCGATTACCACTTTTTCACGATACCACTTTTTCACCTACTCTACTACACCTCACAATCCAAACTACATCTGTCCCCTCCTCCCTCACCATCCCCACCACATCTGTGCAGCTTAACAACTCTTCATCACGACTCACTCACGATCTTCAAACTCTAATTCATGGATTCTACTCACCATCACGATCATTAGACGATTATTATATTTACAATTCGTCTACTTACAATTATTACGGTCTCGACTACACAAGTCCAACTAACGCCAACGACCTGCATCACACGACTCCAACTCACGATCAACGGCCTGCACCACACGACCCCAACTCACGATCAACGACCTGCACCACACGACCCCAACTCACGATCAAGAACCTGCACCACACGACCCCAACTCACGATCAGGAGCCTTCACCACACGACCCCAACTCACGATCAGGAGCCTACAGCCCCCGCCTTGTCACATACCTAATACAATGCTCGTATCTTGCTCAGCCAGCCCCCGCCTTGTCACATACCTAATACAATGCTCGTATCTTGCTCACCCAGCCCCGCCTTGTCACATACCTAATGCAATGCTCGTATCTCACTCACCCAGTCACCCGGCATGGGTGTGTGCGAGTTCATCCACGGGGTCCACCCGTCCGTACACACAGGTTCTCTAGGCACGGTCACGTGTAGGAGTGGAGGCACCGTCGTAGCGAAGGGAGGGAGCGTCGACAGCTCCACTTCTTCTGCTCATTGATCGGTAATTTAACTTTTGATATTCGGATGTCAATTTCATTTATTACTGTAGAATACAGCTATATGCCTAAATTTTAATAATAGAGTTGAAACAATCAATACAAAAATAATATGAAAATATTACGAGAATACTGAATAGTGTTATTCATGTTACAAACAATGGAAGCAGTAAATTATATTTCTGCTATTTGAAATAATGTAGATTTTATTCATCTTAATAGATGTAATTAAAAGACCTATGTTTATTCAAGGCATTACGAGTAAATATATATCACCTGGCATATCGCATCCTTTTAATTCGATCCTGAGGGCGCCGCCCGCGGGTCCGAGGCCCCCCGGCAGGGGCACGACCCTTACGAAGCGCACCATCGCGGGCGCCGGGAACAAGTTAGTCACCGCCGAACTGCCGTCTGTGTTGCCGACGAAAATCTGCCGGGAACAAAATTAGTTGCTTTTTATTTGTTAAGACTGACATTTTATTATCATGATTTTCTAACACAGACTATTTGAATTATTAGACTCTGAACTAGAAACGAAAATTCAATCAGTAAATTCTCGACTAGTAATGCTATTTAATACAGATTATTGCTGCAAATGTTTATAAATCATATAAATCTTTAGGCAATAGTAGTAAGATAAAAAATTTATAGTCCATAACAAAATTCGGGGACCGCCTAGGCTTCGACCGAATAGTCGCTACACTGGGCGCAAAGTTTTTCTGGGTCTGCTTGGCCCAGAATCAGAATCAGTTTCTGGTCAGAATCTCCGATTGACTTTATAGTCGCATGGGAGTATGACGTGGGTTGGCCGGTAGCTCTTTGGATCTTGAGCCGTGCTCCACGTGCTCCCCGAGTCCTAGGCGGCCCTAATGCAGGGTTACGTATGCCTCTAAATTTTGTTTGGGTTGTAGACTTTTAGTATCAAGTTATTGGTTAAAGGTTCAATAAAGTTGGGAGATCACTCCACCTTAGCATGGTCGGCATTAAGGTCCCTTATTTCAGTCCAGGAGGAGCCGTCAGACGAGACCTGCACTGCAAACCGCGAGACGAAGAGCCGGCCAGATGGGGAGCCCTGGGTTACCACCCCCGTCACCTCCTTGCGCTCACCAAGATCAACCTGGATTAAATGAGATAATGAGACTAGAGGAAGAAACTAGGAATTAGAGGAAGAAACTTTTTTATTTTTAACCCCAGCTGTCTAGCGTTACACACTCAAGAATCGACAGTAGACAAAATAAGTATTTACTGACAAATACGACATTATCAAACGCTCGTAGATTAATTCAAAGGTAAAGAGAAGCTGGGCAGTCAATCAAAGTTTCGTAAAATTTACTATCCTGATTAAACGTTTGTGATACAACTCGTCAGAGTTCAATAACAGGTCATAAATTTATCTCGTGCTCACTTGCAGCCACTGCTCGTCTACAGGTCCTACAGTTGGAACAGTCCACGCGCCCACAGGAAATCTTTCATCGTTCAGAACATCCCGGTTCCTTGAGTTGAGCCTGGCCCGATATGCCGTGTCCTGCATGCCAGGAATGAGGCTGGCACTCGAGGTTATGGCACTGTCAGGAATGGTGCCAGACTCCATTCCAAGACCATCCTGGCACTGGCACTGACACAGAACCCGCACCTCCACGTCAAAGCAGTACTTCAAGCTACCTTCACCTGTTGCCATGGATTGGGATACCGGATTAATATGACAACACGCTGACTTCTATAACCTCGAATTTATGAAGCAAATATTTCAGTTATTGCTCAGTAAATTATAAAATATTCGGTTAGTTAATCAGTCTGCTGAATTATTAGCAGGCAGCTTGCTTCTCAATCCGCATTTAGTGGTAGAAACTTTTCTGCATAACGTATTTCATCCATTTCTTCAATAATTGCATTCCTGTCAAGTCACTAAAATGGTTCCTATGAAACCGCTTAAAAATTGTGATTCGTCTGTCCTAAATCAATGACTACTAAAAGAATACATCTCATGAAACTGACCGTTATTCCTGCAAGTCGCTCCATTGATGTCGCACTTGACGAAATTGAACAGCCGTGACTGGTCGGCGTTCCTGCACTCAACGCTCTTGATGTAGTGGCGGGGACAGAAGGACTCAACTTCCCGGATGGCATCCAGGGTCTCGAACTCGCCGAACTCGTTAGGCTGATGTTGGTTCATCCATGGGGTCCACTCCTCCACGCAGTCCATTGGTACAGGGATGAACGGCGGTTCCCTAGGGTGGTTACAATTCATCAAATATGCATTTTTTACACTACACGTGCATCGCTGTTAACTAGAAGTGGTCGAAGTTAATGAAAAGAGGCACATTGCCCGTTACTGTTTCCGTCCAATAAATTTAATGTACCAAAAAGGACAATAATTTTGATAAGCAGATAATCTTTGACTGCTTCAATAGAAAAACTACAGCGTCCAATCATGAGCTGTATTTATGCTGCATCCGCGATCGCGAGTTAGAATCGAGTAATTTATATCTTTAATCCCAAGCCTCGTTTGTCCCCACATTCTCTTTATGCTGATCTTTGAACGTCTCTTGTTCCTCTCAGAGCTATAATTATAGAAATCAAAGAACTGCACTGCCTAACAGTGATTTCATTTCAATATTTTAATTCTACATTTGATCCTCGAATTCCATTTTATAAAACCGTCAGTACTCGTCTATTACTAGTAGATGATAAAGTCTCAACCGATAATGGACCTGATACGTATACGGATACCTATTACACTTTCAACTTAATCAACGCTAACATTAGTTTACCAAAACTTGAAGTAAGTGACCGAATTTTGTTCAAAATTCCTTCAATTAACGTCGAAAATCGGAGATTTTGTGGAAACTTACGTTGACGGAAGAACCAAAGGTGGAGCGGTCACGGGCTCTGCTATGATCGTAGTCGAAGGAACTTGTTTACCTGACATAGTAAAGCGGGACGAACGTAAGTTATTGTAGTCAATTGATTATCAATAATACCAAAGCAAAAGTTGTACTTCAAACTGACAGCTCTTCTTATTCTCTTGATGTAAATATTGATGGAGAAAGAGGATTGAAAAGACATGCGTATGATTAGGTTCCAACAAATATGGAGGCAAGTAATAAGACCATCTATTAACAATAAGTGAATGCGAAAACTTTCATGGTAAGCCCAGTGACAAGGTTGAATTTATTGACTCCTAAGTAACATGTAAGCAAGAGATTTACCTAGCTATGAAGCAAACATCTGTTATCTAACGGGCGTAAGTTTGTACCCAGTGGATACCCTAACAAAATTTAGAGTCGCGTCAGCTTCTGGTAGTCCAAATCAGAAGCTGGCGCGCCTGTAAATTTTCACTGGGTACTCACCACAGTCACACAGCAAGGAGATCTCGTAGTCGTGGCAGGTGTCCCTAGGCCCAGCGCCCTTGCCCTGCCTGCCCCTACACAGGAGCCCGTCCTCTAGGGTGCAGGTCACGGGCTGTCCTGTTCTGTCCCAGGACTCGTGGGTGCCCACCTTGCGACATCGGATGTCGGTGACCATGTCCTTCTCGCAGTAGCCTTTTTCTGGGTTCGTCTGAGCAGGATTCAGTGAGAGAAATAGTGGAGGAAATATTCAAACGGCACGGCATGAATATTCATCGCTAATGCATATACAATATCGTCGATTACCTCCTAGAATCATTGTAATTTGCGTAATCAGACGAACTGGAAATAATGTAAGATATACATTACGTGAACAATTTAAATTATTGGGTCGATAGGTTAAAATTATAGCCATAAAAATTATCATGAGATTTAATTCGACATCTGATAAAAAATGAATCATGTTTAAAAATATGAAATATTCATGACTTTATTAATTAACGTAACTAGAATTTGATAGAAGACGATTCTTTCTTGTGAAAATTCAAATCCAATTTTCTATATGTCATTGGATGGTCGCTTTGAATCAGACAGAAGAGATTAAAAACTGAAACGTAGACATTAAAGTTTCATTTGATGGAATTCATGACTTTGCTTGATATATTTTAGACGAGTTGAATTAATGTTTAGCGCACCATGACTATTCTCTCCGGTAGAGATTCATGGTCCGTATTTTTCTTGAAGGCAATGGGAAGGTCTCGGTTAATCCAGACGGTCCAGCCGCTCCTACATCGGGTGGTGGGTGGTGGGGTGATGGTGGTGACATCGTCCAGATGAAGGCTGGTGGAGGTTTCATTCACCATGGGTGACGTGGTGAACACCACAGTGGTGCTGGAGTGAGGAGTGGTGCAAGGAGTGCCTCGACACACCTTCTTCTTCCGGGTACAGAAGCTAGAATGAAATTAGGAACATAAACTATTATAATTATTTATATTTTTACCTATTATTTTATTTTGTAGAAACCAATAATATTACTGAAGCAACGTCAATGTTTTATAGTTTCGCATGTTATATTATGAAAGTTATAATGCAGCTTTATATAAGCGGCAAAAGATATTGGGTTCAAACTTCCCACATGCTTCATCTTGTTCTAACCTTCCTCGCTTACTTCACTTCCCTTTCTATACTTCTCTTTTATATTTCTTCCCGTTCATCCCCTCCCATCCTTTCACTCCTATTCCCTTTTATTTCTCTTTCCTTCCCATCTCTCTTTACCCTCCACATCCTTCCTCCCCCTCCATCCCCTCTTCACTCCTACTATTTTCCCTCTTCCCCTCCTCCTCCACCCCTCCCGCCGAACACTCACCATCGGTGGCAGTCGTCCTAGCTCATCACGTCGCCCTCCATGAAGACCTTGCCCTCCTCCACCCCTCCACTCACCATCGGTGGCAGTCATCCTCGCTCATCACGTCGCCCTCCATGAAGACTTTGCCCTCCTCTTCAAGGCACTTCTTGTCGCAGTCCACGGCAGGCACGCACGACTTATCCGACGCGCTCTTGTGCACGTGGCCGGGTGGGCACACGTCCCTGGCGCAGCCCTCGACGCACGTCGCGTCCACGCACGTAGGCGACGTGGGCGCCAGCAGCGTGTCGCACGTAGACGTGCCGCACGTAGGGATGCAGGGCTCGTAGTGCTCGCATGTCTCGTCGCACTGCATCGCTTCACGTGGAAATAAATATTACTGTCATAGTTTTGTTATTCTCTTGATGCAAATATCGAAGGTGAAATATGATTTAAAAGTCATACGAATGATTATTTTACAAGAAATAAGGAGGCAATTACTTAGATCATTTATTAGGTAATCTAAAAATTATTGTTTTGCAAACAATGACAGTAAAGACCAACAAATCTACGCCTAACATTGACTTTTTCATAACATAATTAATTAGCACCTAAAATTACCATCTTAACTTCTAATTAATAAATGAATTACTACTCACGACACAGCTGTTCAGTCCTCCACCTGACGTACACGCCGTGTATGTTGCACTCGTGTGCGTACGCTGCCAGGGCCGTACACAAACACTCACAGTCACCGCCCGTGTCGCAGCCACACGTGTCGAACTGACATCTGTGCGACGTCATTGCAAAATCTCATTCGTGATGTTCTTAAAAAAATTCTTGCAATTTCTTACAATTTGATCCCATTGGCGAACGCCAGGGACACGCTTATAGCGAGATTTTCACCTTGCGGTAAGTAAATCATAAGATATTTGTTATGCAAAATGTTCCAAAATATTGGGCCCATTTCTGCGCTGTGAATAACAATGAATGGTAGTTAGATAGAAGTAATGAATAAAGTTTTCGATAGGGCAATTGAATTTTTTACTTATTTTCGTATTAATTAGGTTCACTAAGCTAAGGACAACGTTTGGCTTTTGGAAGTGAATTAGTGACTAAAAATTCGGAACGAAGTCACCACAGTCGAAGTCCAGAGCGAAATGGCAAGGAACATCAAATTTTAACTCACAAGACGCCGGTCATAAGTAACACGAGTCTCAAGTAATTAGTCAAGAGGCACATTACTCAGCAGTAACACGCGTTACAAGATGCCAGGCTGTAATTACCCAAGTAATACAAGCCATTAGTCACAATTTATTGAATACGGATCACACAAGTCAAATCTTACTAAAGTCTTGACTTGCAAGTCACAAATAATTAATCACAAGTCACACTGGTCACTAGTTACACAAGTCCCAAAGCTAGTCACTAGTCGCAGGACCTGGAGATGTAGGCGTCGACGGGGACCTCTGAGTGGCATGGAGCGAAGACTGCGCTCTTGAGCAGCGCGCACTTCTCCGTGGCCCAGACCTTGCGGTGGGGGTGCAGGGCGCAAGTGTCCTGGGGGGTGGTGACATTAGAGTTATTGTTACACCTTAAGATAAAGCAACGTACAATGAAGGTTCGGTCAAATATGTCTAATAATAATAATAATTATAATAATAAACATGTCTAATTTCTCTATTGTTAGTAAACTTTTCGTCAAAGTAAAGGGCATGACTAGCGAACCAGCAATTGTTCAGTACTTTTAATAATATTGGGTAGGAATGCCTGCCCCCATATAACGCCGACCCATAGAAGAACAATCAACATGTGAGAACCGATATCTGCACTCCCACAACCTATCTTTGGATTGTTAACCTTGAAAGTAATTATTATGTCTTTCGCAATAAGATTTTAAGACCGATTAGTCGGATCAAATACTTTCTTGAACCTGGGAGGTACCAAGCACCACAATCAAGGAGCTCTCAGGGCAGCACGGCACCTCAATCAAGGAGCTCTCTAGGCAGTACCGCACCTCAATCAAGGAGCTCTCAGGGCAGTAGTTCTGCAGTCGCCAGGAGTCGCCGAATATTCGCGCCGACGTCTCGGCGGTGCCGCCAGACGGCGTCTGGAAATCGTCCTGGTCGTCGCCGTTGTAGTTGCCGCACAGGCCTTTCACCTGCACCATAAACGCTCTATTTAACCAATGAATTCACACCAAGTGCCTCAACGCTCAATTTACAACATTGTTGTGCTATATAATGCACAGTAAGATATCATTTTATTGGTAAGCATTAGCAATTATAAAATGCATAAGTAGATATCTAAATAATTCACGTCGTTGTATCTCAGTGACCCAATTAAGTGGGTTATGGTGCACCCACCATGTTGCGCCAGCGGGTGCTGAGTGTTAGGTAAGCGCGGGTGCCCCGGTCCCACTGCAGGGTGAGGCCCATGTCGGGCACCTCGGCGAACACGAACACGCCCGCCTCACGAATAATCGTGCGGCTCAGCGAGCTGTTCGTGAGGATTATCTTACGTTAGTTATTAGGGGTGAAGGTGCTAAGAAACTTCATTAGTGTGAAAAGTAGATTACTAATAAATTAATCTAGTACCTACAAGACTCCAAATTAATAATAAGTGCTTTCAAATTAAAATAAGTGAAAACATTAGAAAATCAACTGCTGTTTTTTGCAGCTAAAGGACGATGTATTTCTAACCTTTCAATTTTTAGTATTTAGCAAATGCAGTAATTTTACCAATCCTCCATATGATCAATACATGTAAATCAAATCAGCCCCAAAATAAACTAAAATCCTAATGTAAGACCCACGGCCCTCACTTGGTTGGCAGGGGCTTGTCCCTGGAGAACTCGACGACCTCCTGGTTGTCCGCCCCACCCACCCTCAGCGTGATGGACTTGGCGCAGGTCACGCCGTTGGTGCCGCACGGCACATTCTGTTTCATTATTTACATTGGTTAAATAATTTGTACAGAGGCCATACCTATAAAGATTTATTGCTAATAAAACGTTTTAAAAATCATGGACAGGTAATTGAGTTGCGATGATTATTCGGGATGTAGTAACAAGCCAAGCTAGGACCGCGCTTCTCATATTTTCCTAGAAAAGCCCCAAATTTTTTCTCCAATGAAAATCTGAAAGGCATTACAGATAAAAATATAAATGATTGAGTCAAATATTGATGAATTAGGGAAACTGGCTACTTCAATAATCAGTAGATCATTTAATGACTATCCCAACATTAACATTGATCATATTGAAACAGGTTCATTAACATTTTGAAAATATGACTTTGAAACTAATACTTCAACATGGTAGTTATTTAACATTCAAAAAATTGTTTTAAATACGAAAAATATGTTTCATACCATCGTTATCAACAAAAATTATTTCACCATGTTCAAGGATTGCCCTTCGAGCAAATGAATGCTGCATATCAGAAGAAAAGATTTCTCTTTCTCTCGTACGCTTTAAGACCTGAATGGAATTTTGGCCTCTTCTTAATAAAAACTTGAGCATGTTCTGGCCTTTGTTTATGGCCTCACCTCACATAGACTTGGAGGCTACCAGTGTCAAAGTATTTGGCCTTACCTGAATGGACACATCGAAGTTGTCGCGACCCTTGGCCATGGCCTTACTTGGATGGAAACTTAGAAGCTGTCGGAGACCTTGGCCTTTGCTTTACCTGGATGGACACTTGGAAGCTGTCGTGGCCTTTGGCCTTGGCCTCACCTGGATGGACACTTGGAAGCTGTCGGAGCCTTGGCCTTGGCCTCACATGGATAGACAAGTGTAAGCTGTTTGAGCCCTTGGCTTTGGCCTAACCTGGATGGATACTCGAAAGCTGTCGTGGCCCTCGGGCTCACCAAGACAGATACTTGGAAACTATCGAGTCCTTGGCCATGGCCTTAGCTGGAGGGATACATGGAAGCTATCGGGTCCCTTGGCCTTGGCCTCACCTGGATAGACACTTGGAAGCTATCGGGGCCCTTGGCCTTGGCCTTAGCCAACATGTAGTCGCACGTGCCATGGAACTCGTAGAGGCGCCCGTCGAACGTCTTGTAGTGCGAGTCGCCCCAAGCGGTGCAGATCTGAGGGCACTCCTGTGTGCCGCATACCCACTCTCCAGCCGTGCACGTGCTGCACGAGGGGCGGGTGAAGGAAGATGGTATTAGAAGGAGTTACGAAGAGTGAGGAAAAGCACGTGCTGCACGCGAGGAGGGGTGAAAGAAGATTGCTTTGTGAGCAAGTAAAATGAGTGTGAGGGAAAAAAAGAGGAATAAACGTGGTGGAGAGACGGGCGAGAAGAAATTTGGTAAAATGCACGAATAAGGGGACCATCAAAAAAGAACTAACTAAGTGAAGCATGTGATTAAGTATACGGATGGATGAATACGTAATGAACGTAATTCGTAAAGTCTCGACTGAGTAATTTGGTTTGCAAACTTTTGAAATTATAGTGACAATGAACACGATATTTAATTTTCCGTGTATGACGGAATGGAATATACGGTTCCTTCGACTATGTCTTATAAAATATACAAATAAAATCATATATGCATAAAAAATTTTATACGTAGCGTGTGAGGGTATCCGGTCTTCCCATTGATGGAAGGCTTACCATGTGTTGCATTCTTCGACGATGGTTTGATTTTCTGCATACGAGCGACCACCGTGATGACAGGGACATGCGTGTTGGGGGACACACGCACCCGTGTCCGTGTCCCGTACGTGTCCCGGGGAACACCTGCAGCCTGCCTTACACGTGTCAGACACGTGCTCGCTCTCAACAAAGTGCATCGTCTGCGGTAATTAAAACATTTTTTCGACTATATTACCTTGATTTCAGATTTGAATTTAAGGAAATCTGCAATCATTTATGCGTGTGAATGATGCGAGTGACGAGTGCTGGATCAGTTTAATCAGTTCCAAATGTGAGTGAGTGATGAGAGCGAATTAGATGCACTTAAGTGATGAGGCTTTGATAGTAAAGTTCAAAATTAATACCACATGTCGATTCAAACCCATCGTCGATTCAAACCCCTGAAACCCATCACTCAAATTATTTGAAATGACCTCTCATTAGTCAACTGCACATTTTTTTAATTTGATCCAAGTGGGTAGGTGAGATTGATTCAAAGTTTACGATCAATGTTTGGTTTTTCACTGGCGTTAAAATCACCTTGCATGTAGCCTCTTCGTCTGGCATGCACTCGGTGTAGACTAGGTTATCAGACTCCGAACAGCCAACTTGTGGCAGCTCGAAGAACTTCTCCGACTCCAGCTCGTTCTGGGTGGGCTCGTGACAATCCCATTGCGCCATAATGCATTCGCTGAGTCATGGTGGGGAAAGGAACAGTATTAGTCGTAACAGACGGCACTCTAATACTCACTCAATTCCAACTCTAAGAATCAGTACCATCATAAATTTTTCTATGATAGTACCACACTAACATCAGTTATTTTTCAACGTCAATACAAATTGCACTAACGCAGTATTCGCATTCACGTTCACGGTACCAACGATGTAATAGTGACAACTTTCGCTTCACCAAGTAAGTTCTAGATAGGATACCAGCACCCTCTAGTATCCTTTAGTACCCTGAAGTGCCGACACAGAACTCACCAGACGCTGCGCTTGCCCTCTGCGTCAGGCTGCATCATCTCGTACCCCGCCTTGTACTCCTTGCCCAGGTACACGCAGGGGCACTGGCTCATGGGCACGCAGATGCCCGAGGCGTCCAGAGTGAAGCCCTCGGGGCAGTTGCAGCCCTCCACGCACTTCCTCTTACAGCCAGGGTTCGTGGCCAGGTCGTAGCACGAATGCGTGCACGAATCTCCGCACACTTGGTACTGTTGACCTCCCGTGCAGTGAACGCCTGGGCGGGATGCATAAAATTAACTTCGCCCTGCTTGCTGGTATGAACGACTATACCATTGAGAATTTAAAAGTAAACAATCCGTGATTTTTAGAGACTTGGCGCTGACTTATTTTTTCGAGACACAATCGAAACATCAACACGATTGAGTCAATTGTTACACGCTCACCACACACACGGTGGTGGTAACCGCATTGTCTCTCACTCACCGCCCTGTCACCAACTCACCGCCCTGTGACCAACTCACCACCCTGTCACCAACTCACCACCCATTCACCACTCACTTAACACACACTCACCACCACTCACCACCCACTCACCACCACTCACCACCCACTCACCACCACTCACCACCCACTCACCACCACTCACCACCCACTCACCACACTGCCGCACATGCCCTCGCCAGTCGAGCAGGACGCCCTTCCTGGCGCACTCGACGCTGTAGGCGGCGAGGATGGGGCAGAGGCAGTCGCTGAGGTCCTGCTCACAGGAGCAGAGGTCGTACAGGCAGTCGCTGTGGTACGGCTCGGGGTCAACGTGCAGGTGGCAGTCTGAGCAGGGACAGAATATTGCTTACGCTCACGAATTGGATCTTGTAACTTGGGAAACTTTTGCAGGAACTGATGATTAAAAAATACTATTCATAGAGAATGCGTACATAGAATCAAAAAGAGAAATTATGCCTATCATATGAAGGGATTGGTAGTTAGTTTACTGTATATTCCATAGAGGGTTAACGGTAACAGTAAATCACAACGAGCAGGAAGAAATAACAATATATGTATTTTTTGGCGATGCATGATACGTGAGGTTGGAATACCATATTGTTTAGCCTCCTAAATACTAGCTTCGTCACAATAATAGGAGAATAAACATGTACCAAATAATACATGAAGTCTGCCGAGTTCCCTCGATACCACAGAAATTCTACTAATGGTTTTTACATAGAAGCAAGTAAAGCAAGCTTTTGATTTCTCATTTGCCTGCCCTAGAAACAGATCTGATAATATTCTAGAAATCGTACAACGCATGAGTGAGTGCGGTCGGCTGAATTAATTACCAGGCAGCGCATTGGACGACTGAATTAATTACTGAACAGAGAACTTGGTTTCGGGGACTGACTGACTTAGGGTACTGACCGGCAAAGATAGGGGATTGACCGGTAAAGAAAGGGGACTGATCAGCAAAGATAGATGGAATGACCGGCAAAGATAGCGGGACTGACCGGAAAAGATATAGGGGGACTGACCTGCAGAGATAGAGGACTGACCAGCAAAGATAGGTGACTGACCGGCAAAGATAGGGGGACTGACCGGCAAAGATAGAGGGATTGACTGGCAAAGATAGGGGGACTGACCGGCAAAGATAGGGGGACTGACCGGCAGAGATAGGGGACTGGCCGGAAAAGATAGGAGGACAGACCGGTAGAGATAGAGGACTAACCGTCAAAGATAAGGGACTGACCGGCAAAGATGTTAGACTTGATCTTAGCGCAGTACTTGACGGCGGCGTCTTTGTTCTGGACGTGTCGGTCGCATGGATGAGCTTCGTCCAGCATCGGCATGTCCTCGCACCGCTGTCATTTGTTTCAAATTAATAAATAATTTTAATTGGTAAAAATTTTATATCATTAAAACATTTTGGTAAATATGTAATGAATTAAATTCTTTTTTTTTTGTCTGTGTATGTGTCGACTATCAAGCCACAGATGTCACGCGTCTATAACCTGCCTTCCAGATTAATTCAATTAATGTGCTCAATCAATTTGGAATTAATCACACAATTAATGTGTTGGCGGTCGTATTATACCACATACAATAAAGAAGCCATGCTCCTTATACTAAGACTTCCTGTCCAAATGATTTAGTATTGATGGCCTCAGCATGAGATACCTCGGAAATTTTCCACTTGTTGGCGAAGGCGACGTGGTTCTGCTCGACGTCGCCCTCAGGAGTGAGGAAGTCGTCTTTTTGGTTGTCGGTGAAGGTGCCGCAGAGTCCCGACACTTGCCCTCTCATGGCCGCCGGCGCGTCCACGTACGCACGGGTCTGTCCATCCCACCAGACGTCCAGCCCGTTCGGCATTTCCACTGCATCGGAGACACGAAAACATGAAAATCTAGGCGTTTCTACTTCATCAGAGTCACGAAAACATGAAGCTCATTACTTCATCGCCTTTCTACTTCATCGGAGCCACGAAAACACATGAAACTCTAAACATTTCTATTGCATCGGAAACAGACTAAACAGAAGTAATCAAGGACATTTTCACTTATTCAAACTTCTCGTATGTCTTTAGTGCAAGGAACGAACGATGACTGCAGTGAACACAGTTTTTTTTAAATAGAAGGTTCTCCAAGCTTTAATTGGTTGCGTAGGAATAGCATGGCAACTCACCCACGACGAAGAGGTTCGATGCCTTCTTGATGTAGATGTCGGAGACCCAGAGAGGGAGCAGCTTCGTCTCGACGCCGTTGACGAGGACTTCCCTGCCCTGCTTGAGCTTGACGACGGTCGAGCCTGACGTGACGGTCACGGACTTGGTGCACGAGGGGAACGTCGACACCACCGACGCGGGGAAGTTCATCGCCTAGTTGTGACATTATTTAATAGAAATAATCTGAATAATTCATGGACAAAAATGACAAACATCAGCCTGGCTTCGTCGTAGCTCTCGAAGCATGGAAATATGTGTTCAAATATCCATTAATTTTTCGTGTCTATTTCAAACATGAATTTCCACATTATTTAGTTAACATAATATGAAGCACCAACATAACTTCTTTTTCTCTTAATTTTCCTTTACGATTAAAGGAAATTGTGTTGCTCCACACTATGTAGGAAGCTGCTCAGCTTGAAGAAAATGATGTTATTTTATTTAAATACTGTTGAGCTTAAGCCACAACTGTAACTTCAGCTCAAGTTTTCTCCGCAACTTACAACCCAATTCAAGCTTTCTCCACAACTTCAACTCTACTTTAAGCTTTCTATATAGCTTTCAATTCATTTTAACCCTTCTCAAAAACTTCACTCTTTCTTAAGCTGTCTTACAACTATAGATAAAACGTCACATAGCTAAAGGAAGTACGTTTATCGCTTGTTTGTATGATTAATGTATTTTAGAGCTGCCCTACTAATTTTTCAATGCGACCAAATTGAATGCAAGTTCATCGAACAGGCACTAAATATGAGAAGAAATATTTAAAATGCTCATTTGAGCGAAGTAAAAAGATTTTAACAATCTTAAGAAATAACGTTTTTCAAACTTCAATTCGGAGCTGTTAGTTAATGTGTGAATACACAGCTCGTTCCACTTTAAATTAAACTGTAATCTGAATCATAATATTGAATATAATGGCCTTTATCACAACTCGCTTCCAATGAATTAGCATTAATAATTCATCAACTGGAAATCTCTGTCCCAACTGCGATTAAATGCAAGGTTTTAATTTCAGAGGATCCCCCCACCTCGGAGATTGCCCCGGCGCAGGGTGTGTTCTCAGCGACGACGCTGTAGTCGGCGCCCCTGACGAGGTAGTAGGAGCACTTGCCCATGAAGTCGTAGCGGCGGCCGTCGAAGGTGGTGTAGTGCGGGTCGCCCACTGCCGCACAGCGCGAGCCGCACTTCACCTCAGTGCACTGCCACACGCCGCCCACGCAGGTGCTGCGTGTCGCGTGCGCAAGAAAATGAAAGATAATAAATGAATTCGAGGGTTGATTAATAGAGGGTAGGGCTCATCGGGAAGATATTGAGACATGTTTTAGGATAATACAGTGAGAGGATTCACAAGTTGTATTCAATATTTTATTATATTATAGTTCAGTAATAACACATCCTTGTAATCAGTGTTATTCTTCTTATTTTAAATAAATAATTATGCATCAAAGGATGTGTATTCATGTGTTTAATGCCTGGTACTGCAAATATTTGAAGTCGTTTCAAAATTAAAACTTGACTTTAATTTTTAATATGCAATATTGTTTTAAGATATTTTAAAGCGAAAGTCAATTGATAGAGTCAAATTGTATAGCTATATAGAATATAGCGGAACACAAAGCTGACAGCAGTATTCAAGATTGGGGAGTACTAGGGCTCCGAAGAGTGTAATCATTGGCGCTGCTTCTCTCGTTCGAAATGTCCGCCAGATTCACCCCATCCTTTGTCTCCCTCGAGCAACTATATAGTACCTCGATGTGGTCATTGAACGTGGTCTTCGGTACTCATTGAATGTGATCTTCGGTACTCATCAACACTTCAAGATCTCGAATAAGTAGCTTCTCCTCAATTTCTGTGCGGTCCGATGCCAAGTACCGATGCAGCATCCCGGCTTCTGTGCCAGCTCTGTAGCTCATTACTTCGAACTTTGTCCCGTTGAATAGCATATTATTCACTAGGGCCCAATCGTAGATTGTCGACAAGTCATCCTGTAAGTAACCTCTCGCAGTCTAGGTGGTCTGTGATCCTCATCAGCACTCTTGTGTCGTTCATAAATGACGATGTAGATGAGTGGGTAAATTCTAAGGCGATGTCGGCTATATGAATGAGGAATATGACCGATCCAAGCACTGAGCCCTGTACGTGGTACACCGCTTTTCACCCTAACTTTTATCGATTTCAAGTTTCCAATTGCGATAGCTTGTACTCTATCTGTAAGTAAGTTGTGGATCACCCTAACCGCTTGCTCCTACCCCTAATAGCCTTAGCTTTCTGAAGAGTACTCCACGGCCAACTTTCTCAAAGGCTTTAGCAAAGTCTAAGAATACCACTGTCTACGCCTGCTCCCTCCTCCATTAGGTTCACAAGGCGGTGATGGTGCTCCAATAACGACGATAAACAGGAACATTTTCGCCAAAAGCCATGTTGTATATTATTATACAGTTCGGCCCCTCCCATGTACAGGACAAGCCTCCTAGCCACTACCTTCAGAAGAACCTTGATCACATATGAGTTCAAGATCAAAGGTCAATAATTTTGAGGTCTGTTTCTCGGACCTCCTTTGTGGATTGGCGTTATCAGTCCCACTTTGAGGCCTTCAGTAAGAATTCTCTCCATCAACGAGGTTTTCAAGAACATTTTGAGCGGCTTTATCAATGCTCCGAAACAATTATTGGCAATACTGCCGGAAGTCCATCTGGTCCTGGTGGCGATAACCTCGCCAGTTCTTTTGATGCGTCTATCCGTGTCTTCTGGTCCAAACTCGATGTTCTCCAGCCCTTGGAGGACTTTTATTTCATTCTCCTGTCTAGAGAAGCTAGGGTTACTGAACACTGATACAAATTGCGCTCACAGTAACTCTCACATGCCCTGGTCATTCCAATGAGGACGTCGTAATTTTTCTGTGGGCCCACTGGCGCCTTTATTTCAACCGTGGACTGGGCGTATTTGAAAAAATACTTGGGTTCTCACTGATGACCTCAACCGCGCGCTCCTCAGCAGTTGTTCTTCCATCCTGTGCGAGTCCTGCATTCTGATTTCGGTTTTCTTGTGTAAATCTACTAGCCTCTGTCTCCTCAGATCACTAGTGGATTCAGCTATTTGTTTATTTAATCACGTGCGATGTGTTACAGTACACGACTCACCGTCTCTTACAGTGTACGACTCACCATGCGTGATAGTGGATTACTCACCACGTGTTACAGTCATTGGGTATAGTGTCGCCAGTTCCATATGTCTTGTTATGATAAGTGCATGGACAGTCCTGAGGAAGGATACACTTGTTGTCCATCAGCACAGTGCCTGATGGACAACCACAGCCCTCCACGCAGAACTCGGGCTCGGTGGCCTCGGCGGCCTGTCCACAGCGCGGCTCTATGGCCGCCATGCACGGTCGGTATTCCTTCTCATAGCCGCAGTCCATTGCTGTCAGATATGATCCGCTATTACAATATTTGAGGGACTTGTTTGAAAATATTGCTGACAGAAATATTGCATTGATAGAAATTTTAGGTTTCCGTACGATTTCCAGTTCCCAAATAAGTGGAAATCAAAGACGATTTACGTAATTCTTACGAGAAAAAATTACTTTCAATTATTCGTCAATTTCTTTAAGAATACAACGATTTATTTACAATTATAGTTATTTTTTCTACTTTCAATCTTGGATAGACCGCTTGTCCCGCGCAACCTCCTTTTTTGACGAAAAGTTGAAGAAGTGATACAATATATGGTCAGAATTGCGAGGCACTGTTACATTTTAGGGTAACGCCTGTACTGTATGACACTACTTTATTCCAGTTTTTTTTATTATTGCTTAACATCGCGTCTGTGTTGACTTAATTAAAAATTCATACATTTTTAATTTCAAAAAATTTTGACCGATGAGACGAATTTTTTATGGAATTAGACCCTCTTACTAATGCCTGCAAAAAACAAAACTCGCCCACGCCAAAAAAGACTCATACGAGCAAAAAGACTGACACATGAGCAGCAAGACTCATAGACAAGCAACAAGACTCACACACAAACAACAAGACACACACAAGCAACAAGACTCACACACAAGCAGCAAGAAGACTCACACACAAGCAGCAAGAAGACTCACACACAAGCAACAAGACTCACACACAAGCAAGAAGACTCACACACAAGCAGCAAGAAGACTCACACACAAGCAACAAGACTCACACACAAGCAACAAGACACACACACAAGCAGCAAGAAGACTCACACACAAGCAACAAGACTCACACACAAGCAACAAGACTCACACACAAGCAACAAGACACACACGCAAGCAACAAGACTCACACACAAGCAACAAGACTCACACGCAAGCAACAAGACTCACACACAAGCAACAAGACTCACACGCAAGCAACAGGACTCACACGTAAGCAACAGGACTCACGATATTATATTTAAGAGCTCATCTCAAACGGCTTCATTTCCTTCCAACTCACGACAAAGGTCATCGGTTCTCCAGCCCCCGGGCACACGTCCGCCTTCTGCGGTACAGGCCCTGACGAAGGCGCTGTAGGAGGAACAAGCGCACGTCTCGCCCTCGCCTTCGCATCTGCAGAAGTCCCACTTGCAGGCTTCCACGTACGATGTCACGTCAATCAGCTTGTGAACATCAATAAATTTTTTTAGTGATCATTTCTCAAACTTTACTCATTTATAATGAATGAAACATGTAAAATGATGGCAGCAGCATCTAAATAATGTGATATCCAACTCTTCGATTGCTCCAGTTATTAAGCCAACGACCAAATATTTAACATTATTTCATGTCTTCTATGGAACGGTTTATGAGATTCCACCGATACTCATTTTCTTATCCCCATCACCAGCCTATTCCTCCAGTTCCCGCCCAATAATCTCCCCACCGCTCGTATACGAACTCACCTTCCTGCAGTCCGCCAGACGAGGGTCGAGGGTCAAGGCGGAGCAGAAGCGCTGGGCGTTCCTGCGGAGACCCTGATTGTTGATGCATGGACTTTGTGTTTCAGGCGGAGAAGAGCAGGATTCTGCAGCGCCAACATATGTTCATGACGATGAGGGTTCAGGGTAAATGCATTAGGAGCAGCTAGCATATTAACAGCTGCAGTATGAGGACGTTCGGCCTGCTTGATCAATATTCAGGCTTTTTTCAAAGTTGTTGAATGTATTTCTTGGAAGTGACTACATACAATGTAGTAACATACGTAGTAACCTTAACAGTTTTATCGACCACATAATAATGCAGGATGTTTTCATTATTCTCATCACCTCCAAGCGTTGTGGCCTCCCACGCCTTCAGGAAGGTGGTCATCTGGGTCTCGCTTGACCCATCGGCGTAAGCCCAATCATTGCCCTGTATGCCGTCCAGCAGTCCACATAGCCCAGCAGTCCTGTTCCAGAGCATCTCCGTTACCTCAGTCACCACCAAGTCCTGGAAAGTTATAAAAAATAAGGTTTACGCCTGACAATTTACCCGTCATTCCGTCAAACTCTGAAATCACACGTTTCATTTATGTGGTCGATATGATCCCATGCAATCAATGGGTCCTCAAAAAACAACGGTTACAATAAAGTCTATCAAGGCCAATAATTAATCACAGAAATATTCACATGAAATAATAATTCAAGATGACAGCGTCGATTCAATAAATGAAAATGGTTCATCTACGTGTAATCTAAAACCGATCTCAATTTAATCCTTCATCAGAGAAATGTTGTCCGTGTGTTATGGGCGACATCTTGATCTACAGTGCACATCCTACAGATTGCAACATTGTAGTATTATAAACTAAGTGATGTCTGCCATAGTATAGCGCGCTATCAGCGCTGGGCGCAATAAGATGGACTTCAACTTCTTGCATGGGATCAGAGGATCGTGTGACAACTGGGCAATATTTTATCTCCTGACCAGCTTATGCTGAGAATAATATAAAATGCTTTATCTGAAAGAGGCCCATCACAGTTTACTGCGCATGAAGCGGCTATCTCAAGAGCTGCCAGTCAAGTAAAATTTGATTTCCTAATGGGCCGTTGGCTTGATTCATTACGATCATCATTGAATTACCCAAATTTGAATGGAATCCCGATTTACCTTATTCTACACAAAGTACCACCAAAAGCGAGGATCAGGCCATGCACCAGTCCGACTTTAACCTAAAGTATAGACAGTTTAGGCAGTGAAGCCTCATACGTTGTAGCCTCTAATTTTGCTTCATTTGAGCTAGAAAGCTTCAGGACACGGGCTCTAGACAGAGAGCCCTTGGAATCTTGATCCCCAATCTCAAGATCCCACTGCATGGTCATACATTTCACCTCAAATTCACACTTGAAAGGGGAGCATTAGATTTCATATCAAAGTTTCCCGGGACGAAAGTGCATCTCACCTCCAGATCCCACTTGACAGTGAGGCCCAGGCCCGCCAGTTTGAGGACCACGAAATGGGCCACTCGTTCCGACACAAGGCCATTCATGTGGCCCGGGATGGCCAGAGTCGTGTCTCGGTACACGAGCGCCGGCCGCCCGTCAGCTGTCACGTCACCAGGAATTTTATTCGCAAATGGAATGCAATGCACATAATTAAAATAGAATAAGGTTCAATCCGACTCTAACAAACAAGTTACTTTGCAACACACTAGTGCTCATGTACTGAAGCATTATGTAATGTCTCTAGTATGCACGTGTCCTATTGCTACACACTTTCGAATCGCAGTAAGATGAATTACAATGAGACTCACTAGAACAAAAAATATTGCAAACATTACTGGGAACTCACGCGCCCTGGAGAGGGTGTACTCGTCGCCCTCGAGGAATAGCTTGAGGGACTTGCTGCACACCTCGCCGCTCCTGCAGCCCTTGGCCGGCAGGAGGTTCAGGCTGAACGTCCCGAGCGCCGCGTCTTGGAGGACCGTGTACGGGCAGTTGCTCGTGAAGCTGTGAGGATTTATTGTAAAAGACTTGTAAGGATTTATTCGAGGCAATGATTCTAGGTAGGTTAATACAATTACTGCGATAAACAAACTAAATCTGTAAAGTAATACTGCATTTATACAAAACTCCAAGATATATGAATGGCGAAGAGAAGTAAAATGCAGCACATGACCTTCTAATGATTGCTTAATTGATTGATATGTGAGCAAATAGATTAGGAGAAAATGATTGCCTGGAGGTTGATGCCTAAACTGACTGCGCGAGTCCAATGCTAAGTTTGTAGTAATATTCAGCCGCGTATATCCTGATATCACGTATATCACTAGTCGAAGAAATCTGGGGGTGACAACAAAACCCTGCGCATCCCTGAGGTGAATACACCAACAGCACACCTGCTGGGGCACTCTGCACAGCACACCTGTACACAACACACCTGTACACAGCACACCTGTACACAACACACCTGTACACAACACACCTGTACACAACACACCTGAACACAACACACCTGAACACAACACACCTGTACACAACACACAAACACACCTGTACACATCACAACACACCTGTACACAACGCACCTGAACACATTATAACTCCCCTGTACACATCATAACCACCTGTACACATTATAACACACCTGTACACATCATAACCACCTGTACACATCATAACCCACCTGTACACATTATAACACACCTGTACACATCATAACACACCTGTACACATCATAACACACCTGCACACAACACACCTGCACACAACACACCTGTACACATCATAACCCACCTGTACACACGTCCATCAAAGGACTTGTAGTGGGCGCCAGACCACGTAATGCAAGTCCCCGGTCGCCGTCGTACGGGCTTCGCTTCCACGAAAGACCCCAGCGCCTCCGCCTCCACGACGTCCACTAAAGAAGTCTCCCCGAAACTCAGCGAGCCTTCCTTAAAACTTCCGAAGGCCGACTCTGTCGACGGGGTTTTAATTAGTAAACTTCAATTATGCAAATTATTATAATTACTTGGTAAAAGTGTGTGAGGGCTTCAAGGTGGTACAGGAAAATGTAAATCTGAGAAATAATTTAGCGGCGAATCGTGTCAAAAAGCCAAACTCATCTGCCTCACTCATCAGCCTCACTCACCAGCCTCACTCACCAGCCTCACTCACCAGCCTCACTCACCAGCCTCACCCACCAGCCTCACTCACCAGCCTCACTCACCAGCCTCACTCACCAGCCTCTCACTAGCCTCACCAGAAGTAAAGTACAACAAAAAGGAATCACAAGTAGAGTACTACATATACTCTACTGCTGTACAGTATTACTGATACCCAAATAGCGCACCACCAATATAGAGCCCTAATCGTAATACCACCATTATAGTACCCTATCAGAACCTACCTACCTCCACACTCACCATAATCACACTCTGGTATAGGTAGCGGTGACCAGCGACTCGTGGCGTAGTCGCATGCGTAGAGTTCTGCGGCGGGGAACTTGAAGTCGATGCCCTGAGGGCACCAGAGCTTGCAGCCAAAGTCCATGCCCTCGCCGGTGCAGTTGTAGCCGCCGTTGAAACCGAGCTTCTTGGCGTCGCAGTTCGATATTGCTGAGAGAAAACAACTCATACATCAACGGTTTATTTATCTTGAAATTAAGGTTATTTGTCTTAGATCAGATTCAGCAATTTTTGCATTCAAGATATTGGCGCTGGTCGCCACGATATTGTACTCACGATACTGGCACTGGTCGCCACGATATTGTACTCACGATACTGGCACTGGTCGCCACGATACTCCGCAGGACACTCGCAGATGTCTGGGGCGAGGCAGACGCCACCGTTCAGGCACTCAGGGTCACAGATCGCTGTGTCAAATTTTATTCATTAGTTCAAGTTCACTAATATTCAGATCTTTATGAAATTTTTCGCTATTTCACATGCAGAATTATCAAAAAATTGATTTTCAATCGAGTTTATTGAAGTTTCGTTCTGAGTTACAAATTTTCAAAAATACTTCATAACAAAACTCAGTTCTTATTCTGTCATTACTTACTTCAAACTGCTCTTGTAAAGATAGTGGCCTAAGTACACGAAACGACAATTTCTCGTCTGTGATTTGTGTGTTGAAAATCCGTCAGTGATTGGCTGCCGAAGTAGCAAACTAGTAACGATTTTTTTATCATACGGTGGCAGTTGCGCAACTCACGTTTGCAGTCCGGCACAGTCTTCCACTGCGCGCCGCGTATCTGCCAACTGCCGCTGATGCAGTCGAAGAAAAGTCGTGTCACTCCCTCCGCAAACTGGTACTTTTCGTGACACTTGGCCACGCATTCTCTGAAAAACAGTAATTTTCAACATTTATGCAGAAGTGAATAAATTTCTTAATGCTCATCGGGAGGAAAATTTATCGTCGCTAATCCTAAAGAAAATTGATCTATGTATGTATATTCAATTATTCGCTGATATTAAAATAATTCATTATTCATCGCAAGCAAAAAGTGTCAACATTTATCAGTGAAAATATTTTTATTCTTTTTCTTAATGGAAATTATGGACCATCATTCATAATATGCATCGAAACCATTGACCATCAACAGGAACAGAGGCGAACATCGACTCACTCCCTGGAGCAGAAGATGCGACTGTTCATGGGAGTCGGAGGCTTGCTGGAGCACTCGACGAACTCGCTCACTGGGGCCCTGGCCTTGGGCGTCTCACACGCGGGGCCTTCCCAGTTAGCGGGACAACTGCACTCGTTGGGGCGCAGGCAGATGCCCTCGTTCTGACATGCTGGCTCACACTCCGCTGGCCCCATTCATGTTCATGGATAATTTTATACTTTTTGCCTGACATCATCGAATTTGATTGCTACAATTATTAAAATGCAAATTCTCTCTTACATTTTAATGTTTTTTTATGTCCAGAATTAGCCAACATCACAATGAAAAATGTAGTGTTTACAAAAAATTACGCCAGCTGGATAAAAAAATTTCGAATTTATGAATTTAAATTTGATTATAGATAAAATGATTAAGCTAAAGTACAATTATCAAATTTCGCACTCAGCGTACTATGAAAGAGTCCCGCACGTTCGCATGAGAATTGTCATTAATTTAAATGAATTAGAGCGACTGATGCCACCTGAGATCATTCTTCTGAAATTGTACCATCAGAAATGGTTTACTCGGAAGCAGCGTCACGTCACCACTCACGTTCACACGGAGGCAGCGTCACGTCACCACTCACGTTCACACGTCACGTCACTCACGTTCACACGGAGGCAGCGTCACGTCACTCACGTTCACACGGAGACAGCGTCACGTCACTCACGTTCACACGGAGGCAGCGTCTGGTACGACGCCCCCCGCACTTGCCACGCGCCGTCCTCGCAGGCGACAAAGACGCGCGCCTCCCCCAGAGGGAAGCGGTAGCCGCGCTCGCACCGCGCCCGGCAGCCGGCGAAGGAGCTGCACTGGATCACGCCGTTCAGGGGCGCCTCAGGCTCCGTCTCGCAGCCTAAAATGCCATCACAAAACTCAAATTAAGTTGTAATTGAGCTGCGTAGCAGTAAATTATGTAGTAGTCTAGCCGCAAATCAACGCAGTAAACAATGAGGTAATCAAGTGGCAGATTAGCGCAGCGCTAATTAACAACTTACCGCCATTGAAAGAAGGGGTTCGTGCTGCAGGGCCCTTTGAAGACTGAGCCTGAGGCTGCGGCAGAGGCTGGGGCAGAGGTTGGGGAAGAGATTGGGGCGGAGGCTGGGGCAGAAGCTGAGGCTGTGGTTGGCCACGTGTGGGTCCACCAGCTAAGCCTCCGCTGAAGATCTTATCCCTATCTTCGTCAGAGGGCACGCGCAGTGGTGGTCTACAAATTTTTTAGAAATATTTGCGTTTTTGCGATTATATCGAATAAATCGTTATGTTATTGATTGGCATCCATCATTCGGACTCATCCTTCAAGTTCTGCCTTATCATCAAAATAAAAAATAAAACTTATAATAGTCTAATGAAGTGTAAAACCAAGCAGATCTGAATAACTGCGTAGACAAATAATCAATGAGACGTGAAAATATTTAAATAATTATTGAAAAATGATCAATCTTGGCAAAAGAATTAGAATGACAACAATTCAAGCTCACTTTGTCGTTGTAGGTTCAATGCCCATCAATTCATCGAGATTGAGGCCTAGATTTGAAAACTCTGGATTTCCCTTCAGGGCTGCAATCAGGTTAGCGTCGATAGGCAAGCTGCTGCCTCCGGACAGACTAGCCCCTGAAAACGGCAGACCGGGGAAAGAGGCTGAAGAGCCAGAGCCTCTGAAGGAAGGCGGTGGGAAAAATGACCCCTGAGGACTCCCTGGTTGTCCAAAAGCAGGTGGTCCACCCGGTTGTCCAAATGATGACCCAGAAGGAAGACCTCCTTGTGGCGAAAAGGGCGATCCAGATCCTCCTATTGGAGATGGAAACGACGATCCAGAAGATCCTCCAAGCGATGGAAAAGAAGAGCTTCCTCCACCGACTCCAGGAAAAGAGTTTGAAGATCCGGGTGAAGGAAAAGAGAGGGAGCCTCCTGGTTGTGGAAAAGCATCACTTCCTGATAGGAAAGAATTTCCAGAGTTTGATGATGGGTACCTGCTGTTGACGGGAGCACTGAAAGAACCACCAAACGGCGAGCCAAGAGGCTGCGGGAAACCACCGTTCGTAGCGAAACCCGAGGGTATTGGGAAGCCATCGTTGTCACTAGAACCTTGTTGCAAATTAGGCGTATTTAGAGCTCCAGAAAATGACGGCGCGGCATTTAAAGCGCTGGTGCCTGTTTTGAAAGATCCACGGCTAGAAAGAGAGTTGAATGAAGAAGATGGAGCAGCGAAAGGGTTGGCTCCAGAAGCACCTGGGAAGCTAAATGCGCTGGAAGAACCTTCAGGTTGGGAACCACCTCGCCCGCGGGACCCTCCTTTCGATGGTTGTCCAAAACTACTGCCACCGCCAATCCCTCGTTCCCTGTTGTTCGGGAAGCCTGGAAAACCTCCACTTCCTCTGAAGCCGAGGGAAGAGTCGTCTTCAAGAGGTGCTTCGGTAGTCTCAGCCGTGAGGAAAGCGTCTGGACCTCCGAGACCAGGG
Source organism: Hyalella azteca (assembly GCF_000764305.2). Taxonomy (NCBI): domain Eukaryota; kingdom Metazoa; phylum Arthropoda; class Malacostraca; order Amphipoda; family Hyalellidae; genus Hyalella; species Hyalella azteca. The sequence goes on from NW_025942630.1 coordinate 380,099, forward strand.
AACGGTAAGCTCGCTCGGTTCGGCGAATTCCGCGAACCGCCTTTTCTTCCCGGCCCGAACGATGATCCCGATCCGCGTAGCGATGAAAATCCGGAAGCTGAGCTTCCAGAGCTGAACGATATTCGTAGGCATGGTTAAAATAGTTTTGTGATGATTATAGTAAATCTGTTAACATCTGTTAATGATTGTGGTACTGAAACAGCGGTCTCTTCAGACGCATATATGATAAATATCAAAAATTCTAAATGAGATTAGTTTAATATGGGTTCATTTCATTTTTGATGATAATTTGAGTAGGAAGCAGATGGCAGTAAATTTCCAAATTATTATTTAATTTAGCATCGTTTCTGTTGGAACTCACGCGTCTGCGGCTCCAGGGAACTGCCTGCGAAACCTTCCGTAATTGTCGGAGAAGTGAGAGCGCGGATTATTCCTGAAAGAGTTATAATATGTTTGATTATTGATTAAATTTCAATAATTAAAAATTCTTTATCTTTATCATAGACAATAGTTGTTATGGTTTAGGCCAGTGCAAATAAACGAAAGCAAATGCTATTAAAATTCTGGTGGTTGAACTCACATAAAATAAGTGTTTCGAAAATAACATTTAGGGAAGAAGTAAAAAATATCGCAATAGTTAAACATCGAGTGCTGCTCACGAAGGCGCCATTTTAAAAAACGCTTCTTACCTTCGTCGGGTAATTCGTAATGTACCTGACCTGTTAGGTTCGTCTAGTACAAAATTTTCAATCGCTCAGAACTATTTTTTAATCGGCGCAATTAAAAATAATTCAATCTGTGAAGGTAATTTTAATGTAGTCTGTTCGGTTAACCAAAATTCAATATGTATAGTTATCAATAATTGAATCGGCGCAGTGGACCATAATACAATATGTGCAGTTAACTGTGGTCAATCTCTGCAATTAAGTATATTTCAATCCGAGCAGTTAATAGTTATTCAATCTGTGTAGTTAACACTAATTCAGTTTATGCACTTAACTAAAATTCAACCGGAGCAGTTAAGCACCTTGCTCAACTGCCCTGCGCTGCTAATCATTCTCCTTCACAATAAATTTACTGTCTCCTCAGCTGATCATCAATAATTTTACGCGTAAAGACAGTACCATAAAATCCTGTTTTACTATAAAATAAAATTATAGCTCATAAGATTTGAATTAAGTAAATATTACTTTAAAATTTGAAAGCTTTTTCTCCTAATTTCATATTCGATTTCATAAAACGGCACAGTGAAAAACTGTCCCTTTCGAGTGGAAATGCGTGGCAGCAATCTGGAAAATTTCTCATAATCAATTTGTTTGAAAAATATGTGCTTGATCTTTTTTATCGCTTCGATCAGTAGGGAGATGAAAAATTAACCGCAACTGAATGAAATGATAATAATGACAAAAGAAAAAATTATAACACTCATGGGTGAGTAATTCCTAAAAATACTATTCACTATCGCTCTTCCGTCAACAATTAATTTTAAAATTTTCCACTTTTACGCAATGAGCATATATAACCTTTGAATAAAGTAGGTAATATTGAACATGTATTATGGGTAGATGTTAAGAATGCTAAGAAAGCGGGTCGAAACGAGAGAGCAAGTGTGTAAGGCGTGGGAAGGAGTTTAGTTTACATTGAACGTTGCCAGCTCAGCGCGAGGGACATTCCATTCGAGGAATGCGGCGTCACTTCGAGGGAATAGGCTTAACTGTGGGCGACGGCTCCCTATATAAGGACCTCAAAATTGGCGCCACGGGTTGTAGGTTCTACGGAGGTGACCGTCACGCACGTACGGTCTGCATTCAGCGGACGTAACGGCTGCGGCCGTGAGGCCGGTGGTGTTACCATTTTCGAACATTGACGGTTGACGGTCACGAGAAACCTAGACTTATCGAAGCAGCCAAGAGTCCGGTGAGCAGGTCAAGAAAATCAACATCAACACTACGGCTGCGACTCAGCCGTGAGATAATGCGAGGGGCCACGAGTTGTACAACGATTATAACGCACGCCATCAGAAGATTTAAGTTCGAGTTCTACACCGGGAGTTATCGTCGGTACGATCATTAGTACGATACGGTCACAATTTCCATCAAGAAGAAGCGGTACGGTCACAGTCATCTTCAACCGCAGTACGGCAACGAGCTTGGAATAAAATCATCGACGATGAAGACTACGCCACTATTCCGAAGTACGGTCACATCATAAATTCTACGGTTAGACCGGCGGTGAGACATCACTATAGCACGAGAAATACGACCATGAAGAAAGAGCAACTGTGACAGCGAACGCGAGAGTACAGCAGCGGTACGGCCGCTGAACATACAGCCGCAACGTGTGCGTGAGTTACGGTCGTTTACAACAGTCGTACGGCTCAACGGAACTGCAATGCTTCAGCAGGTTTTTTCCGGTAACATTAGATGATTTTAATGATGTAAACTGATAGGTTTTGGACTTTTGATTGTGTTCGGATTACATTTTTCAAGTACTAGAGATTTTTGTTAACGTAGGATGTGAACTTGAATTTTTTCAATTTAATGTGAAATGTATCATTGTTTCATTACAACCCTCTCTTTGTACTATATTTTGCCGAAACCTTTTCATACGAGAACCTATTCACGTGCCGTTACTGACCACTGCGGACCCAACCTGACGAATTTAAAGAGATTGCCGATATAATAAAAGTATAATAATAATAGAGAAGAATCTCAAACCTAACTTAATTAAAACCCCCGATTTAATCACTTAACAAATATAACCTTATCAAGGAGATATAGTCTCTATCACTTTATAATTGTTCGTCATACAGATTTTTTTCCACCCACTTCACCTCTCCGGTTCATGGGTACTGCGAACAACATGAGGCTGTACTCACTCGGTGTTGTCATAGATGTTCCTCCTGAACACAGAAGTCTTTGGTTCGCCAGCCTCCGGTTCAGCTCTGAGCACCGCTGCTAGCAGCAGCACCAGGAGCTGCCAGAGCCAAATCATGGTCGTGAGGCCGGCCATGGTGCGCCGATACTCCACCATACAACACGGTGGGATACCACAAACCACGCTACCTGCCTACCATACGCAACGTTGTTTACTGGAAAAATTCCTTCTACTGGTTTGATTTTATGGTTGCGATTGAAACAGCTGCTCTGTTTTGAAAATTCTAAAAGAAAAGGGTATAAAATGTCGAGTTAAAATATAAATGATTATGAGTGACTTAAAGGAAGGTCTTCTACCCATGCCGAACATGCTTCACTTCTATGTGCTTTGAGCTAAAATTTGTAAATAAATAGAAAACAATTAGGGGCAACCACAACGTAAAAAACGCTTGCATTAAATGCCTGGTCAGCTATGCAGCGGTCAGAAATTTATCAAGTAGAGTCCAATGCAATTTCCATTCGCGTTGCGAGAATTTTATTGAAAACAACAAAAAACTGACGTGAGCGTAATTGCCGACTAAATTTTATGAACTATAAGGATCGTCAGACGTACGACTTGCGTAAATTGTGATGGTCATGAATTCTATGATGATTGCGTAGAATCATAGGTTCAATGTTGATCGCAATTGCAACATTAGTACAAGTTCCGTTGGTTCCAAGTTCATCCGAAATCCTACAGCGGTATAACTCTACTATGGTCGTAAGTTAAGGACTCAGACGTGGCCATATTAATTGTCCATCTGGCCATATTATTGGCCCCTGGTCATATTAATTTACTCGTGGTCATATTTATGATCATTGCGACCATTTTGAGTGTCCACTTGGCCAGATTAATGAATGCAAAAATTTAATCAGAATTTTCGATGCCCTAACATCAGCATTTACCGAAATTTGCATAAATTCCGGCTGATATTTAATTCATTAGGGACTCAGATCTCATGGCTTATATGCTACGACATTTCGTAACAAATTAATTCAAGAAAAGTTTACTGTCTGTTTTAATCACGAGACTCGAGAGTGTAACGTCTATAATAAATACAGAGCCGGAAGACGAGCTCCAACCCCGACGGCGTCCAGGCACGCACTGAGGATGCGGGTGCCTGCAGTTGCAAGCAGCGCCTGCCTCGGGACCGCCCCCTTGGCGTGACCTGTATTGCGCATGACCCTGTTTGGAGGAGGCTCAACGAGCCACTTAAGTATGGCATATACCATTAGATACAAGTAATTATAATTTAGCTAGTCAAATACTTACGCCCAGCTGTCGTCTGCTGCGCATCCTTGAATTGAATTGAACGAGCAACCAGTGTCGTAGCTTCCACACGGTCTGCCACGAAAAAGACCAATAGCGTATTTCTTTTCGTCTATTTACTTTCAATGAAAATTAGACCCATTCGCGCATAATTTTGATTACAAATTGGTTGCAATAAACATTCAAATAAGAAAATTAAATAAAATACAGAACAATTGATTCTGGATGATTTCGTCGATGAGGTCAAACGCTAACAAGCTATTCAAGATTATTGTAAATTTAATGCAGCTTGCCAACATTTTATGAACAAAAAATGTTTGAAAACGGTCAAAATTAATTATTGAACTAACGCAGTACAAGACAATCAAATGCCACTTATTGTCCGCTGCCCTATTAGTTTAATTTTCTTTGAAACTTGTACTCTGTATAAAATGATCGCCAAGTTACCGGTTATATATGGCCATCGATAACCCGGCGATAATTCTCATCAGACGTAGAGTGTACGAAAGAAAGAAGAGAAGAAGGTGTGAGGGGAGAGAAGGTGTTGTGGGGCAAGAGAAAGAAAGGCGAGGGAATAGTAGGATGGGTGAAGAAGAGAAGGATGGGTGAAGAAGAGAATGTTGGGTGAAGAAGAGAAGGATTGGTGAAGAAGAGAAGGAGGAGTGAATGAAGAAAATGAAGACAAGTAGGAGATAGGGAAGAGGAGGTTAGAGGGGAGAGAAGGAGGACACCGGATGCAGGGAGGTCATCGCGGCGACGCCCCCCAGCCGATACGAGGACCTCGCCTGCTGGTGCATTGTAGGGCATTGTGGTTTAACGTGGTGCATTGCGGTGCATTGTGGTACAATGTAGTGCATTTTAGTATATTGCGGTCATCGTGGTACATGCTAATATATTGTGGGGAGTATTTTAGCCATTAGTCGTCTATGCTGGGATGTAACGGTGCGTAACTACATTCGGCGCAAAATTGATCTGAGTCTGCGTGGCCAACCGATCGAAATCAGTTTCTGGTCAGAATCTCCTTTCCGACTTTGAACTAACCTGAGAGTATGAAAAGTTTTGGCCGAAATGCCCAGAGGCTGCTCTTCGAACTATGCACCGAAGCGGACATAGAGCTGCGGATTTACATGCTCCCCCGAGTCCTATCGGCGGTCCTAATGCAGGGTCACGCACTCCTCTAGCTTTTGCTAGGGTGTTTTGCTAGGGTGCAGGATGCTCCGTGCTACATACCAGCACATTTAGGATGCTCCTTGGTACATTCTAGCTCAGTTGAGTTGCTATGTTGTACATTTTACCACATGCAGTTGAGGGCAGGGCGGCACAATCTAGATTCTAGTGCAGCTGATGCCACGATGGAACTCTCTGGTGCGCCTACATAATGACATGATGGTCTATTCTAAAGCTTCTATTATGGTTATTTCTGTGCATCTATTATGATAATTGCTAGTGCATCGCTGGACACCAAATACCAACCAATACCATCTATTATTGTAATTTCTAGTGCATCTATTATGGTTATTTCATAGTGCATCTATTATAATTTATAGTTTACTTAATTTCAATTGTTATTTCATTTTATGGCAGGTAATAGCAAGATTTTAGATTCTATGATAGTTAATTGAAAGATGGCACATTATAGTAAAATCGAGGGTTTATTAGTACATTCTAGTACAGTTAATAGCACTCTAGTGCGTTCTAGTACAGTTGGCGGTTATCAATGCCATCTCTTTCATCAACTCCACGAAGAATAACTGAATTTATAGGAATGTATAGCAATGGCAATCAGTATTTGAAACATTCAGCAATACATCATATCATGCAAGTCGGCGCAGTGTATGTCGCGCTGCAGTGCTTGTGATCATGCCATTCTGCACGGTGTACGTGACACCGGAACATGCCGAAGTACAATGTGCACGTGAACATGCTATAGTACAATGTGCTCATGAACATGCTAAAGTACAATGTGCTCATGAACATGCTACAGTACAATGTGCTCATGAACATGCTATAGTACAATGTGCTCATGAACATGCTACAGTACAATGTGCTCATGAACATGCTACAGTACAATGTGCACATGAATATTAGTACACTGCTTCCTACAACATAGGATGCTTTGCTGAGCAGCACACGTTTGGATCCTGCCACGCCGTACACAACCATGCACGAATAGATCAATTTTTTATTAAATTAATTGCAATTTACGATTAGAAAAATATGTATTGAATCTTCACATCCATTGTACAGTTTTTAATTAGTTGCAACAAAAGAATTTATGCCTTTTATTCCTTTATATAAAAGATATATTCATTTACATTTACATTTTCGTCATTACAGAATTTACATATTTTATAATTATTCGATTAGTTGTAAAGTCTCTTATATACATTCTTGTAGCCATGTATTGAATCCATAAAAATGCCATAAGTTCAGTGCTGCAGCCTCCATTTAACTTACTCAAACATCAATAAAAGAACCATTGATCAAATAATTTAATTAACGAGTTCATTTTGCAGTAGTGAAATATGACACTTATTTCCGTAGATTTTTCCATGCACATTTTCTGTTGATCAGTAGATGGCTGTTGCGTCACTGGCCACCCATAAGCCGCCCATGATCTACGTGCAGGGCATCGGCTATGCTGACATTAGATGGAAAAATTAGTTAAGAGTTTGTGATGAAATATTGGTATGAGTTTTTAGTAATAAAATATGGGTATGAGTTTTTAGTAATAAAATATGGGTATCGGTTTGAAGCGATGAAATAAGGCTATGAGTTTAAAGTAATCATCCACAATTTTCCAGCGACTGTAGATGGCAACCACGAGAAATGTTACATTCACCTGCTACACTCACCTGCTACACTCACCTGCTACACTCACCTGCTACACTCACCTGCTACACTCACCTGCTGCATCGCTCGCAGGTGCGCCACGGCATTCGTCGCTCAGGCGTCATTGCGTGCGGTTGTGCGTCGCTCCTGCTTTCCTTCGCTCACCCTTACATTTTGTTGCTCCTTCTTCCTTAAGCTCGTCCCGTGAACCCTCTTGAGGATTTGGTTGTGCCTCACACCTTTACCTGCGACATCGTGTGTGTTACGTTCAGCAATTCTGGCGTTATTTTAAGTGTAACTCATTTCTTCTGTTGCTCCTAATAAATTATTAAAGCCTGTGTTAGGCTGGCGTGCGATCGTCGCAGTCTCTGCCGTGACATCCGTTATTTCACGCACACCGCTCGCTTTGTTCTCGCGGCTTCGATCTATGAATTGCTTTGGCTATCAATGTCGGAAAAATTAAATCGAAATTCATTATATCTGCCTTAATTACTCCCATAACTACTAAATAATTCACATTATTTAGTTGTTATTTTCTTTAATCTGACAATTTCCTTAATCTGTCGACTAGAATCTCACACCTCTTGTATTCATTGAGTATTAGCCAAAAATATCCATCGTTGGCGTGCGCGTATTTTTGGCGCATCGCTGCGCATGAATCAGTCGCCGTTCGCGCCGGTCTACACCGTGCCGGGCGTCTCGTACTCCGCGCCCGCGTCCAGCGGCAACCGCGCGCGCGTCTTCGAACACAGCCTCGACGCCAGCACCTTCGCCAAGATGTCCATCGAACCGGCGGACGACCTCGTAAGTAGGGGAGGTAGATGTCCATTGAACCGGTGGACGACCTCGTAAGTAGGGGAGGTAGATGTCCATCGAACCGGCGGACGATTCAGTGAGTAGAGCTGGTAGATGTCCATCGAACCAGCGGACGACCTCGTGAGTAGGGGAGGTAGATGACCATCGAACCGGCGGACGACCTCGTAAGTAGGGGAGGTAGATGTCCATCGAACCGGCGTACGACCTCGTAAGTAGGGAGACGATCTGGTGAGTAGAGCAGGTAGATGTCCATCGAACCGGTGGACGATCTGGTGAGTAGAGCAGGTAGATGTCCATCGAACCGGTGGACGATCTGGTAAGTGGAGTTGTACGAGTTTATTCTGCCTAGACAAGTGCGTGAGTATGTGGAAGCAGTTGGGTAAATACTAGTAGTATACGTAGTTGAATTCATGTTACGTAAATGTACCCATGAATAAATATATGTAGTTGTGTTATTGTTATCTGCCTAATGTCACGGATATATTGGCACTCGAGGTTGCCAATTGCAATGTTATTACTTATTTATGACAGTTGTTCACGACTCATAACTTTTCTGTGTTTTCTAACTTACATCTCACGCCCTGCAATGATACCAACAGGGCTTGTACGGACATTGGAACAATTACATTAGTTTAATCATACTTATAATTCATTTTTACTATTGCTGCTCTTCCAGCTATCAACGTTGAATTGGACGATTTTTCCACTAATCAACATTGAATAAATATTATTTCAAAGTGATTTAATTGGTGGGGACTTGACAGCTTGGTTCGGATTCAGATGGTAACGAATATTTAAAAATTAGGTGCTGTCATGTTGCAAAATATAAGTGTAGAAGTAATGTACAATGAGCCATGTAGTGTTAATAAAGCTATACAACAATTGCTGTTATATCATGTGCCTTTTGATGCATTAGCGAGCGGTGACGCCTCGTGTGACTGTGGCATCTGTGACACCTCCTGTGACTGTGGCATCTGTGATGCCTCTTGTGACTGTGGCATATGTGATGCCTCGTGTGACTGTGGCATCTGTGATGCCTCTTGTGACTGTGGCATATGTGATGCCTCGTGTGACTGTGGCATCTGTGATGCCTCGTGTGACTGTGGCATCTGTGATGCCTCTTGTGACTGTGGCATCTGTGACGCCTCATGTGACTGTGGCATCTGTGACGCCTCATGTGACTGTGGCATCTGTGACGCCTCATGTGACTGTGGCATCTGTGATGCCTCTTGTGACTGTGGCATCTGTGATGCCTCACGTATATTGACCAGTTTAATATCCTGGTCAATATATCGATGATTGAAGAAAAAGTACGTGGATGATAGTTCTGCAGTAAGCAATTCTTACAAGCTTCAATCTGGAATTTTACCCATCATCGTTGAAATTTCGAACTTCATAGGAATGAGTTATAACCTGCAAGCCAGTGCTTCATTGATGGTTGTACATTCGTGGGCATGAGTCGCACCCAAAGCTATGGGTGAAGTGAACCTGCATATATTCGTCGGCATGAGTCGCACCCATAACTAAGTGACGAGAACTCCAATTTTCGGTCACCTAAGTCACACCCATTACAATAGGTGCCGTGAACCCGTAACTTCTCCTTCGCCACACCACGCACATGACCGTGACGCTGCATGAGCACGGCTGACGATGCGTGTGTTGACGTCGTCCTTGCATAGCGCGTTACTAAGGCGGAACGAAGAGTAAACAAACAACGGTCATTTAGTGGCTGGTCAATTGACGTTAAAAACGGGGGGAAGGAAGGGGTGGATGGGGAGCAGAGATGTTGGGTGAGTGAGTGACAAGAAAGTGGGGGAATGGGGAGGTAGGTATGTGAGTGACGAAAAAGGTGGGGAATGGGGAAGTGGGTTAAGTGAGTGACAAGAAAGAAGATAATGGGGAGGTGGGCTGTGTGAGCGAGAAGAGAGGGGAGGAGTGGGGAGTATTTAGGGGGGAATGATACGGCACTTGCAGCTCAGACTTCATAGCAGCGTGTATAGACATGAAGTTTAGTTTCCTGTAGAGATGTTAATAAAATCAATGTGCCTCAACTTGATGATGATAATGAAGTTACAATAAAATGATATTATGCATCACAATAATAACAAAAAAAATAATTACTGATAAATGGAACAACTATTACATACCGTACATTGCTAAAAAACTTAATTTATTCTCCAACTTCTCTTTGTGCACTCGATCTGCAATGGAACAAATACCACAATTCCAAAGTAACTCAATAACGTTCTACAAACTGCTTACTGAATACAAATGAAACATTATTAAACTCAGCCGTCAAAACATTGCAGTTTCAATGCCAAAGCATTCAGGGAAAAGTCGCGGTACAAATACAAAGGCAATAACAAAGTGAAGCAGCGCATGAAAGTGAACGAATGGATGTTCACGAGAAAGTGAAGGGAGGTGCAGCGAGTGAATGCCGAGTGAAAGTTTGCACGGAAATTGGAAGTCAGTTCGTTCTCTCCGGTGGAATGAATGGATATTCAGAGTAAACTTTGCTTCATCCATGTTGCAACAAGCACCTTTACAGCACGAATTTTTTCCCATGGAAAATGAGAGTCGACTTTAGTCATCCTAAAATTTATATTTACACATAAGATTAGAAAGAAATGCAGTTATCCATGGATGAACTTCTTTGCGTGTTGATTTCGTGCGCATTGATTGCATGGGAGTTGATTGCGTGCGTGTCGATTGATTGCAGCGATTACGTGTCACGCACACGTGCTACCAGGCAGCAGCACATGATTACTTCAAGGCTTTCATAGTCGCATTTTGCTTTCGAATGTACTAGAAACGTTCGAAAAACTCTCCACCGTTACATTTATCATACGTTTCTTAATTTAACGTAAAATATGTGATTCTCGGATGAGGATGCCAGTTGATACGCCGTCATTATATTCAGTTATCGCAAACAATTCTTCGCAAGCCTATCTTCTGGGCAAGCCTATCTTCTTCGCTACGGCCGTAGCGCACAACACCTTCCATTGTTATGGGTTTTACGTTTATCGCCTGAAAATGAGCACCTTCACTTCTAATTCATTTAAATTTGCTCTATGACTCTAATTCATTTTTATTTAAAATCAATTTCTTAATATATACTTAAATCTATTATATAGCTGGTATTCCCCAGCCTTCCAGGCTCACAGCAATGTTACTATAGATGCGGCCCAGGAATATATTCCTGGTGTTCCAGACTCACGACGATACTGCCATGGATGACATCAGGGATTGTAATCCAGGAATTCCATGATCACGACGATATTACCATAGCCATAGGTACGGCCCTGGATAATATTCCAGGCATTCCAGGAAGGGTGCCTAGCCCCTTACAAGCTGTACGAGGCGGCTGGAGTTGCCATGACGACGAGTAAACACGCCTCACAACGATGAGCTCGTCGATGACGAGGACGACTGGAACCGTTAACGATCTGCCTGGTCACCTCAGGTTCAGTAGCTGGATGAAGTGCATTTGAGGCGATAATTATTCATTATTACATCATGGAATGAGATGAAAATTTGTCGTGAGTTAAGCTGTTTGATCTGTTTAATTATGAACTGGACATTATTTAACGTCTCTTTATATATAGACAATAAGAATGGTAGAGAACAGTAGTCGCAGTTCACTCATAGCTCAAAGCAATGACGTCACTCGAAAGATGGATTATTGCAGATCCATACAAGGTATTTAGTTATTGACCAGACAGGAAAACTTGCGTCGCAAAAAGTTTATGGTCAAGCTAAATGAGAAACGAATTGTAAAATTTACATCATGGTGTTATGTACTGAAATATAAACGTCAAACAGAAAAGAACAAAGCAGTCTACGCAATGGAAACAGCATATAAATTATTCATTTATTAATTATTGGCACATGCAACACGTGCCACGGCAGGTGGCCCAACGTATGCCACGTATCCTCCATGTAAGCAAGCCTCCTACGATGACGTCATCATCTTCAAACCTAACCTCGAACGCCGGTTGCGGGAGAACCGAGAACGCATCTCGTGTTATGGGGCCGTGACGAAGAATAAATTGCCGGCGTATTAAAGCCAACATAACAATGTTATAGTAGAACGTTATAGCCGTGTTACAGGCGGTCAATGAGGGGCCGGTGATCTGTCGGCCATAACTTGTGCTGTGATTCCTCATAGGGGATGTGAGTTCGTTGACCGTATCCATGATACGATCTCAGCCATTCAACCCAACTTATCGAGCTGGCGCAGGAAGAAATGTAACATCAAAAGTCTGAAATAAATTAATAATTGAGAAGATAATGAACAAATGACACGAGTGGCACAATAATTGACGATCAAACTGATCAAGTTACTTGTACAGGAAGTGCAACATTCATGTAATGTTGCACTAACATTCATGTTTTAAGGCATTTGTACCTTGATGAAACATTGCAACGTATCCACTCTCCAGCATTTCAGGGAGAGAATATCCTGAAGATTTTCATGTCTCATCGATCTCATGAGGCGACGACGTCAAATATCTTGTGATGTAGAATGGCTTGCACTGATATCTGTTGTTTTATACATACTCGCACTACAATTGATTTCTGAAAGCAAATAGAGGAAAAAACAAATTATATATGCAACAGAAATACAATCCAAAATATATGCAGGATTACAATTTCACGTAATCGGTCAATATTTCAAGAAGAACATTCCAAAAGAAAACTTTATTTCCTAACCTTGACCGCATAATGCGTGGCCATAAGATACAACTAATAATTATAGTCCATCTTACCTCAACTTAACATTATAATCAATATAATCAACTTACCATTATAATCCGCTGCCTCTAATATGCATTTCTCAGCATCGCGTCTCGACGTAAGTTTAACCTAACCTAACCTTTTTTGATCGGCACAGCGCGCGTCTCGCACGACCGAGCGTTGGCTCGTCACCAAAGACTACCACATCTGTGTTTGGTGATAATTGCCTTCATTAATTGAAGAACTAAGATCGCTTGTTCGCCAATATAAAGGGAATTAAAAAGAAAAGAAATGGCACAAAAACTCACCGTAAAAATTGTTTCAGAGTCCCGCTCCATCGTCAGTCATCCAAGAACAAAAGTACTGTAACTAAATAATCTAAAATTCACAGGCAGGCATCAAAACATTGAATCGACAAATAAAAGACAAATCCCTCTTCATTATTTTAAATTACATGTAATTAAACTAATAATCTGATCAATGCTAAACCATGCCACTGGTGATGTATCATACCTCATTCGCAATGTCTGTGACGCGTGTATAAGTTGCATTAGCATCACTATTCCTATTGGGTCAAGGTGTAGCGGGATTCAATTTCAACTTGACACTAGGATGTGGCGTACGGCGGATTGCAAGCTCCTCGTCGTACGCAGCGCAGTACAATCGTTGTGTTGTGTGTGGCTGAGTGCCAGCTCCACGGCGTGTGTGGCGAAATACAAACTCTGTGGCGTGTGTGGCGATGTGCAAACCCCGCAGAGTTTGTGGCCGTCATTCTGGGTTCATTAAAGGGAACCTCTAGCCCGGGGCAGCCACTCAGGTGTCTCTGGCTAATCAATATACGCAGGTGCGTCACTCCACCCCTCCACTCCCCACTCCTTCCCTTCCTTGCCCCTTTCCTCTCTTCCCCAAATCCCTGCACTACCCCGCTGGCTATTTGCCTCATTCCTCCTCTCACCCCCATCATCACTCATTCCTTCTTCATCATGACAGAATTATAGAGATGGAACTTCTTTCCTTCGGATTTGATATTCATATTTTTTCTTTCCTTCCCCCATTACCCTCTCCACTCAGTAAATTCTCCTCCGTCATTGCTTGTCGGAATATTCTCGTCAATCTCTCTATTTAATCTGTCTCCGTTCCTCACCCGTTGTTCCCACACGATCTGTAGCTCCTTTAACACCGACTCGACTCACTCTCAGTTACTCTTAAATATACTCACTCATCTCTGCCTTTCGTCATTATCTCTCAAGTATTCCACCAACAAAATTATTTCCTTTTGTCCTTTGTCCACTTCCCAGCTCCTCTCTCCGTCCGTGTCCTCCGTTGGTTTTCCATTCGTTCTATCCTTATCTTCCCTCGTCTCGGTCTGTCCATCTCGCCTATAAGTCCCGGAGGCCACGCGGTCTGTAGGGTCTTTTCCTCGGCAAGGGGAGGATCACCCAACCAAATTACCATCACCTAAGTCACCACCACACAAACCACCTCCACACAAACCACCACCTCACAAGCCACCACCACACAAACCACCACCACACAAACCACCACCACACAAACCACCACCACACAAACCACCACCAAGAACACCCCCCAAGGTCTGAAGGCCACCCGCTGCCCCCCATTACAAGGGGGACGGAACTCCACGGAAGTCCCCCCCCCCCCCCTCGTACGTGTCCTACAACACAACCAAGAATTTTGGTCGAATTATCGCCGGACGACCGTGAGGCGTCCAAGGGAACCTGATGGTCATTATACACAAGGCCGCTGGTGGAGCTGAGCGACGCCATTACACGCATGACATCCTGAATTTCTCGCTCAGAAATTGTTGCTCGTGCGATGGCTGCTTGAATTATTTTCTTGTGTTGAATCAGGGCAACCGCAAGCCAAATGGCCTTCTTGCTCAGTCTACATAGAAACAAGAATTATATTCGAATAGAAGTTATGTAAGAATATGGAATAGATTTGACAAATACAGTATTTTCTTTCCCCTTGTATGATGATGGATTTTGTAAAATCATGGGTAATATGGATTCAGTTTCAGTATTTGAATTTCATGCATGAATAAATTTTGATCATGATGCTACAATCAACATTGAAACTTCATACACTCAGCTGCATGGTTTTTTCAATGGATATTGAAACGGGTTGCATAATTTAACCCCTTCAACAACCCAAAAGCGCTTGCAATTAGAGTAACTGTCTTTTTGTCGCCATTTTTCGTGTGGAAAATATGATCTAAAATTCGTAAAGTGCAGCATTTAAATGACTTCTATAAAGATCGTCATACTGACCTATGAAATAACCCACCTCATGCCGTTCAGCACGGCAGCTCCCTGCTGTCTAATTAGGAGTTAACGAGGTCATGGCGTCTACTTAACTTATGACCTCAAATCGTGTGTTTAAGAAGATATTGCATGATTATTAGCAGAAGGTTGCATTTGACCAACGCTGGGCCAATGGACGTTCTTTGGCACGAATGTCCCCAAGAAATATCTTTTACTTCAAGAATTTCAACGAAAACCAGAAGTAAAACCCTTACGTCTCCACAATTTAATTTAAATTGGTATTTCTCCACATTCGAGTTTCAGGTAACGATCCATTAAAAATACATTAAATGACAACAAGGAACTGTCCTCGGACGTCCTCCAACCGCCTGACGTACGTTGTAACCGCAATTGCTGGCCCAACCGACACTGCATCGCCGTTACGGACTGTGTAACAGCTGTGACATGCAACTAAGCTGTCGCTGGTTGTAGCAGCTATGTGAAGCAAAGCGTTGTCCGTTATCACAGCAATGTTAAAAAAAAAGCCCTTGTAAGCCTTAATAGGTGGGCTAGGCAGGCCGTTGCAGGCAGTTACATCTATGTGCATCAATGTTTTACAGGCCGCGACAACCGAACCAAGCAAGCCGTTGCAGTTCGTACCAGCAATGTGTAGCTAACTCTTCGCCAGCCGTTACAGTAATGCTAAGCAGGCCGTTGCAGGCCGTAACAGCTGTGCTCTACTGGCTCATAAAGACTGCGTCAGCTGTGCCAGCCTGACTTACTTCATTAAAGCCGCTCTGAACGCTCCACCAGAGACAATTCTAATTTTCCCACCAGCAGAATGATTTGAGTCTTTTCATTCTTATACCTGCATTTTATTAAAGCCAGTGCATGAACATTCACTGATTAATACCTAAGCCCTTTTGGTGGCACATCTCGCGAGATCATTGGTGCTCTAGGCCTGGCAGGCCACATGTATCATCCCTCTGGAGCATGGAGCACTACTGCAGGCCTGGCAGGCCACATGTATCATCCCTCTGGAGCATGGAGCACTGCTGCAGGCCAGGCAGGCCAAATAGATCCTCCTTCTGGAGCATGGAGCACTGCTGAAGGCCTGACAGGCCACATGTATCCTCCCTCTGGAGCATGGAGCACTGCTGCAGGCCAGGCAGGTCACATGTATCATCCCTCTGGAGCATGGAGCACTGCTGCAGGCCTGACAGGCCACATGGATCCTCCTTCTGGAGCATGGAGCACTGCTGCAGGCCTGACAGCCCACATGTATCATCCCTCTGGAGCATGGAGCACTGTTGCAGGCCTGACAGGCCAAATGGATCCTCCCTCTGGAGCATGGAGCACTGCTGCAGGCCAGGCAGGCCAAATGGATCCTCCTTCTGAAGCATGGAGCACTGCTGCAGGCCTGACAGGCCACATGTATTCTCCCTCTGGAGCATGGAGCACTGCCGCAGGCCGCATGAATAGCGTCATCGATTGATGTCCCGTGGCCCAGGCGCTCGGGCCCCTTTAAGGCAGAGGGTCCAAGGCTTCCCGTGATGTCCCCTAGTAAAGGGTCTCCAAGATATGAGGGTCCTCAAAGATATGAGGGTCCTCATAGATATGAGGGTCCTCATAGATATGAGGGTCCTCATAGATATGATGGTCCTCATAGATATGAGGGTCCTCATAGATATGAGGGTCCTCCAAGATATGAGGGTCCTCAAAAATATGAGGGTACGCGTGTAGATGAGGGTCATCGTAAATATAACGCTTTTCGTAAATTTTAGGGCCAAACTCAAGTTGCCTCTCCCGTAGAACACGATGCATGGATACGAAAAAACGTTACTTTTAGCGAAGCCTAGTGATTGATGTAACTAAACGATGACTAATTGGTTTATTATTATTCTATTCTATTTCTTGTATATTTAGATTTTTACTGCTGCTATGCTTTCACTTACATACTATAATATTTTTTTAACTAATGATGAAGATGTTTATAGTATGATGGAAACGTTTCGTCTCTGAAACATTTTAAATGAAGATATAGTGAATTTATTTGATGTTTACTTTGCTTTTAAATTTTTAGTTCACTGATCTGGTATAAAAATTGTTCTTTAATTTGCGACTCGAGGCTCAAGCGTCAATCAAACACAGTTTCCTTTTCTTCGGTACCTATATTTATTGCCGTTAACGTGATAAGGACCGACGCCGGGCAAAGCTTTAACCCCCCAAACTTGAGCTCATTCATAAAAGAAATACTTTCTCCTATTCTCTAATACCTCTAACCCACCTTAATTTTTCTTTAAAAACTCTAATCCACAACAATAGCACCTATTTGTCCTCAATACTGCCATTTTGTGTAAGTAATAACAGGGGTTTGTGTAAGTAATAACAGGGGTCGTAACCTCCTCACTAACGTGCCTGTGTCCGACAGGGGCGCAAGACCCTCAACCCGAACACGTACGCGACGCGCAAGACCATCGCGCAGGGCATGCTCGACATCGCCCTCCTGACAGCCAACGCCTCGCAGCTGCGATACGTTCTCAACCTCGGCGACAAGCACGACAACTACCAGCTCATGGTCGGCCTCATCGTCACCTCGCTGGTCCTGCAGGTGAGCTCATGGTCGGCCTCATCGTCACCTCGCTGGTCCTGCAGGTGAGCTCATGGTCGGCCTCATCGTCACCTCGCTGGTCCTGCAGGTGAGATCTAAAGTGCCTCTCTGGGTCACCTGGGTGACCATCATAAGCAAAACTCGTGGCGTCTTACACTAGATCTATTTTAATGACAATAATTTTGCTTGATTTTTGTAGTGATAATATCCTCAGACAATATTACAAGTATTGGGTATCCACGTGGACAACATCCGAATACTCTGGCAATATTGTAAGTGTGGTGTACCCGCAGAGATAGTGAACTTCGCACACGCTTCTGCTGAACATCTGCTTTGTGCAAGCAATTATAGCTTCCGTTATTCAACTTTTTCCCTGCGTTGTTGCTTATTCGCGCTAGATTTTCAAAATCCTCATTATTGCATTTTTTCGTCTCATAAACGAGATTTACACTGCAAAAATTATTCCATTACGGCATACATATAAATTCCGTTAGGAATGACTTGGTGTGGCTCACTTTAGAAGTGGTTTTAAAGGTGAATAATCATGTCATGATAGGCGGAGTTTTGTACTAGCCAGCTTCTCGCGGTTATAGTTCAACGTAATGAAAAGGGAATACAGTAAAAAAGTACGATGTTCCTTAATATGCATATACTGGCAGTAATAGTTACTTAATAACTTGAAGAGAATCACCACCAGCGAGCCCCAGATCTGTCGTTGGCAACTGAAGGTGAACATTGTGGGGCGTAAAGGAAAGATTACTACCCTCTACGTCTGTTTAGTTTTGTCCTGGGCAGGTGATGGTCGCCTTTGTCTAAGGTGAATGGATTGTCATTACCCTTGAGTCCCGCATAGCCTTTTCCGTAGCAACTGATGGTCTCTTTTTTCCCCATGCAAACGAATAGTCATCACTTTTTAGATGCGCGTAGTTTTACCGTAGGCAGCTGAAGGCCGCCTTTGTCCTATGCAAACGAATGGTCATTCCCTTTCAAAAAGTTCAGCGTCATTTTGTCCTGAGCAGCTGATGGCGGCCATAGGCCGATGTCAACGAATAATCATTCCTCTCTAGCTCCGAAAGTTTTGCTCAGGACAGCTGTTGACCGCCGTTGTCCAAGGTAAAAGAATGGTCATTACCCTTTAGTCCCGCTAGCCTTTACCGTGGCAGCTGATGGCAGCTAAAGCCTGGCCATCACCCTGTAGTAAGGCAGCGTCTTGTCCTGGGCAGTTGCTGGTGGCGTGCCTCAGCCTCACTCTGAACATGCTTCACGACTGTTGCCTAGAGAGGGTTGAGTACAAGATCTCCGCGGAACTCTTGAGCTATTTCAACCTCTTCGCCGTCTACATTATTGCGATCCTGAACATAATACTGACGGCGTTCGGGGTGTATCCGACCAATTTCTCTTTGGACTCTCCAGTCATTAACGCGTAGACCTGTTTGCTGTTTCGCAATTGCCATTTTAGAGCAAGTAAACATCGAGGGGTTCCACTGAATATCGGCTTAAATGCAATTTATTAAATACGAAAGATAAAATTCTGTGTGAAACAAGACCCAAAACAAATCATTCAACGTGAATTCAGGCGCTTATGTAAAAGTTCATTGGTAACCGCAAAATGACAAGCAAAACCGCATTACAGCGGATATTAACGAGTCTCTCACCCAAATCTCGAAATCTCATTGATCGCCTGTAGGAATATTATAAATCAGCCCGTGATATGTTCAATAGTAGCATTAAATTTAACTAGAGTCAAATAGCTTGGACTTGTATATGTGCTCCAGCAGTCACAGAACTTGACATGTCTAACCCTGGCCGTATCTGCTCTGTAGGTTCTTCTGGCCATCGTATGTGGAGTGCTTACCATACTGGACATCAACAAGAAAAGCGTGGTCGTGCCCGCGTACATATTGAATATAGTGTCGGCTGGTCTCAGCTTTATGATTCTCTCTAACGATGCTATCAAACTAGGACTCGGTAGTGGTTATGCGGTTAGGCGGAATGCAACTAAATAAACAAGCGATTTTTAACTGTATTTTAAGAAAATAAATTTTAAATTTTTGTCGGTTATGCTAGGTAGCATTTATATTGTGTGAAATGTGTCAGCTTTTCAAAGCAAAGTTTTGAGTGAAACTTAGTGCACGTAATCACCTGCATACCCAAATGCTTTTACATTAGCAAGCTTGTAATTTGTGTTGACAATAAATTTCTGAATAACTAGTTACTGAAATTGTGTTTACCCGCCGCAGGTGCTGGTGGGTATTTTGTTTCTGATCATTGGAGCTCTGAACATCAACAAACTTGATCAACAGTTCGCCGCAAACATCCTTAACAACATCATAGGTGTCATGCTATTTACGATCACGGTCGTCAACGTAGTCCTGAACGCTTTCGGCCTTAGTCAACCTCCTGTTCAATAATAACTAAGAGCTTTGTAAAACAATAATATTAAGTTAATGGTTGGTGATTCTGCTTAATCTACGTATGAAGATGTTAGTCTAGTAAGAAATGATTAGCTTAAGCTCTAAGAACCAGATTAAGATAACGTACCAACTTAAATTTTCTAAATGCACCAAAGAATTCTTTTTAAAATATTTCGTTAAACAACGCATGTTAGTTTCGTATAAGATTAAGCCTAATGAATATTGACTAACTCGGCAACATGTAAATCGTGGAGAAATTTGCCCAAACTGAGTAGACGCTCTTTGCAGCCAGCTTGCGCGTCTGTCTCCCAGTACTGTCCGGTTAAGTTAAAAGTGTTCGAAGAGTTAGTGTCTCCGGGTTAAGTAAGTTAAAATGTTAAAATTTCAGATAACTGAAGAATGATTTCTAATTTTACTTGATAATTCTTACAATTTAGGTTATTCATGATGGGTCTTTAAGCGTTTAATGAATGTAAACATTTTATAATCAAATTCTAATTTAAGTTTGACAACCTTGATAAAGAATGTAAATTTTAAATTATATCTTCAATATATTGATATTGAAATATTTTCATATGCTGAAGAAGTTCAATACCATGCTGAATACTTCGTGAAGAGTGCTAGCCAATCTTCATAAAGAATCTTTATGAAGGGTGCTAGTCTATATATGAACATAATTAAAAGACTTGCATAACTAAACATGCGGTGAAAAAGACAGCGATAGAAAATAAAAATAAGTTAAGTCAAGTTAAAGTTATAGCCTGAAGCAAGGTTTGGACGGTTCCGGCGCTAATTTATACAAACAATAAGCAACAATAAAACTGCCTGCATAACTTGTGATCGCCGCCTACTGCAAGTTTTTTTCAGATAACGATTTACTTTCTGCTGCGACTTGTGAACTGTTGCTTCATTTTTGTGTCCAGGGTCATCAGCAATAATAAATTTGAATATTACATTGACACGATTTTGCTCATTTCCTAAAAAATAATTCATTTTTTTCGAACTTCCAACTTCTCAACTTGCAGAAGTCTCCGATGAGTGGACTATGCAGCGTTGCAATACGACTATCCTTTACAGTGTGTTAACCAATGTCGCTGCCAACAGAAAAGAAGTAATAATTCCCTAAAATAAAGCTTAAACTAAATCAGAGGCTCTTATTGTTAACAAAATACCTCATGTGTGGGTTGCTCATGCCTAGAACTTGGAATGTGTCATAGGCTACGATGTGGGTAAGGCTTGGCTGTGTAAGGAACTGAGCAGATTTGTTTTACGTTATCTCTTTACAATTTATACTGCTTAACAATTTGTAATAATGAAATGGGCTTCATTTACGTTGAATGCACAAAGAAATAAGCCAATGACAAGATGTATTGTAACTAATGGCCACACACGGCACCCTAGATATCTTACACCACAACATTAAAGACAATGCAGGTCCATTTATTTAATAAATTGGCTACATTTTACTGCAATATGTATAATTGTATATTCCGTGCAATTTTATTTTAATTCGTTGATTTCAACCCCTGTATTCCCTATAGCACCTCCTTGACGCGAGATATGATTACGTTCAGGCAACGAATGGTAGCATCGTATCATATGATCATATGTATCATGATAATGATTAATAATAAATGTAATGTAAGGCACAATCATAGCAGTAAGTCGCATAGCATTAAGTGTTGGTATGTAAGTGCTACTCCTCTCCCCTCTACTCCCTCTCAAAGTGCTCTTTTCGCTGTGATATTCTCGCGACCTTTGCAATCACTCCTCGTGCTCTGATCTAAGCACAGTTTCATTATAATCTTTACTTGTACTGATTATTTACATAAACGATGAAGCAATAATCTTCAGGGAATCATGTATGTTATGTCAAGATATGTTGTTTCTTTCAAGTAATGGATTCTTTAATTATGTATTTTCATGGATGCTAAATCAATGAATTGATAGGGAGATTGTTGTAATGACATCTGCTATTGGCATCAAGCGGGCTTCAAATGTCTCGCTTGTTGGGCTGCTATTTACAGCAGGTAGCTATATAAGCGGCCGCAGACGCTGTTATTAAGATCAAGATTCACAAAATATTTTAATGGAGATCCTGATAGCGCATGATAAGATGAGCGCACACCTCGTACTAACGCGATCAGCTAGACAAGAGGGTTCGTAAGTCTAACTTAATTGCTTGACGAGCTTGGAGAACTGAATTGGACTGAATTGTCCACCAGGCAATAGACGTTGAACAACCATAATTGTGAGTATAGATTTTGCTGAAATAACGTTTAATCAACGTTATTTTGAAGTCTTATATCTTTATAAGTAGCTCGGATCCCCTCTCCGCGGCAGAGATAAGGCCCGCTTGATGCCATCTCGAAATTAAGAACTGCACTGAGATTTCAAACGTTGATCCATCAAGAAAATGGGGGTTGATTAAAAAAAATATGAAAAATCTCAACAGTTTGGCCTATAATGGGTCATACGTACCCACTTCCGTCAGGTCAAATGCAGTAACTCATTTGGTCATACAGTGGGGGGCATCGTTTTTTGGACAATGTCCCTCACATTTCTTTGCACAAGATTACATTTAATAAACATTTTTTTTAAATGGGTCTAAGTAAGCCCATATGATTTACTTTTGACGTTCTTAGTCGATTTATAATGTATTTCTTATCTTGTTGGTAACTGAGCTTCAATTTCTCTGAGTCTGCTCTACCTTCTGTCTCGAGGCCTTATTTGGTGTCTTCCTGGGGCCTTACTAAGCGCATAGCTCGAACGTTTTAACAAAATTTCGATGAATATTTATTCATAATTACATGACTGGCGAGGAATTAGTCGTTCGGATGGCTTATTTAGGATCAGTGTTCCTGTTGGCTAAAGAATAGTCCATTAAAAAAGAGAATAGTCCATTAGATATGTGATGACACATCAGTCATTCAGAGCGGAACGCGGCAGAAGCATTACCTCCATTTAATGCATTGTGGACAAAATCTAAATTAAAGCTTCAGTGTTCAAGTTTTTCTGTCGACCAGTAACTTCCCAGTACAAATTATCCCATATAAAATAGTAAATGCAATAATTGCAATAATTAAATAGTGGCTTTTGCGAGCATTTAATCTTAATAGAAAAATTTATAAAATGCGCGTTTTTGTTAGCCCTTTTTCCACTCTCCCAAACTGAAATCCCTCGACCTTTCTTCCAGCACCGCATCTCGTATATTTTAACAACGAATCTCTAAGATTCAGAGATGCATAAAGATTCATTTCTGTTCAATTGAAGTTCTTGGCATTATACCTGCTCATTGATTCTATAATTCATGATTGCGTATTGTGTTAACCCATACAGCTGACTCTCTAGACGCGGCTTTCTCGAGACTATTCCTATTCGAACTTCCCTTGAAATATCTGACCTATAAACTCTACTCTTCTCACTTCGGTCATCTGGAGGAGTTGGTCACTCCAAACTATATGGAATAGCATGCATAATCCAACCCTGTCGCAGAATTGCCAGACAATCAATGTACATATCCTAGTTATAAGATAAAATTAATGTAAATCATAATCATAAAAGTTTTAAGAAAGCGTTTGTGTTGAACTTTGTAACATTTGTGTTATTCGACAAAGGTTTTTGCTGTTGAGGGCTGATTTGTTCTGACGAAAGACTTATGATAGCTGCTTAATGACGGCATCAGTACGCAGAAATTGTGACGTTTCTAATGGTGATTGCGAACAATCAAAATAAATAATACCCATTAAAAGACAACCCTATCCTCACCAATTACTAGGCAATTAAACTTGCAATATTAAGTTCAAAAGTGAATGATCAAAGTTCACGCACGCGTTCAATATTTTATTCGATCGGCGTGAGTTAAAATTTGAAATATATGCATCAGTTACATCAAACATACTAGCCTCTTGCAAATTATGAAGAGTTTATACGTCGATATTGTTTTATTAATTTTTCACTTCTAAATGTGTTCGCGCATAGTAAACTTGAATTTTCGCTGATTATATTTAGTACTGGATGTTAACATACAGCTTTTTGGAGCTCTGATTGGCCCAGTGGGTGTGATTACTAAGACTAGAGCAGCGAGTTGGAGTTTCCAAACCCGCAACCAGATGTCTAAATCAGCTAGGGTGCAAGGTGGTGCTCAAGGGCACACGACAAGCCTATATGTCTTAGCATAATCAAAGCTAATATCACCATGTTATCACTATTATTTTAACTGTATTTATTATATTATTAGATTTCTTGGTTCCATCCAACAGTGATTGCCTTTCGCTGCACCAAAAGTCATCGAAACGGAAAAAGGAAACAATATCTCTCAACAGCATAAACCCCACACACAAATTTGGATAAGTTTCTGATGTTGTAAGTAATACTGATCGACATAATCCCATGTTGAACGTAGAACGATCAACATAATCCCATGTTGTACGTAGAACGATTCAACATAAGCGTGTAACAAGCAATAGGAATTCCTTCGGAAAACCATCTAGTTAATTAGTACCAAGATTCACAGTGCTATGGAAATCAGTATATTTCTTGGCATTTGTATCACAATCACAGTATTTGGTAAGCCTAGATAATTTCTATCAGACCGCATTCTCGTTAAGAAGAGAAATGTAAGCTGACGATGACAGCTTGTGCTTGCAATGAGCAGGTGATCCGAGTGGGTCAACATGACACGCTTCATTGTCCTCATAAATTTGGATTACTGATGTAGATGTAAATTGAAATATCTTTACATTCAGTCGTAATTTAAGTGTAAAGTCAATTTTTATTTGGTGTTGGAGGAGAAGTAACGATCCAGCTTTATTACGAGCATGTCGCCTAAACCTTTCATAAATTTCAACAGCAGCAGATTGTTTCATAACTATTATGCATTCTTGGATGATTCCAGTAAACAATTTGTCAGTGACATAAAGTCTTTGATGTAATTTATGATTTAATTTGATATTTCATCATCGATATAATAATCAGATGTGATCACCTTGTAGTAATTTGATAAAATTATCCAATCTGTATATTGTAATCTTACTTTATCAATAAGATTTCTATTTGAAGGTCAATAATACTCTGGACTGCAATTAATCCACATTTTTTATTAACCAGATTATGCCCTGAACTAAATCCTGATAGGTACTCAAGACGATTACCCCAAACTTGAGACGATTACCCTAAGCTTGACACGATTTTCGTTCCAGAAATTTTCAAGCTACGTACATGAAATTATTCCCCATGTCCCCCATAAATATTGGTTGCCTCAGGTGGCCTGTCTAGTGCATAAAATCCATGTATCTGGTAATTAATACAAGTGACTCATCGTTTTGAACTCATTGAATTGGCACTTACAAGTCATTGTACTGCGGAACCAATTGACTTGTAAGCACCTATCATCCGTTCGAGCCGGGAACTCAAGTCTACTGTGCCCTCTTGAAATTGTAAGCTTAACAACTCGCTGTTGTATCTCATAAGCATTTATTAATTCCAATTGTGAATTTTTGATAACTCGGTGTAATTTTGCGTGTCCAGGTTTTCTTCGTTATCACTGAGGTTTACGATATAAATTGTCTTAATTTCTTTATTGTTGACTGAAATTTCTTTTCATTTTATAATAAAAAATTACGAAATTTGTTTCGTTTCTATCCCGTATTACAACACTTCAGTTCAAATGTTGCGCATTGCCGTTGGTCGATAATATATCAATATATTATGATCATCATAATATATGGTCTTACGAAGGAAAAAGCACCGTCAAGATAGGAAGAGGTTTCTTCTCTAAGAACTTCCACACTAACTGTAATGAGGTTAACGATGTATATTAAGAGATTAATTACTCGTTTACATGAGTGTATGTTATATTTTTGCTTGAGACACAAGTATCAGCTTGAACTTAATCATTAAAATTAATTTGCACACAAAATTTAAGAAAGGCAAGGCTAAGAAGCAAATTTATTCCTGAAAAATTACAACGTACCAAGAACTACTTCAACTGAATCCAATATCCATTAATTTACGCTAGCTTCCAAAAAATCATTTCAAGAACTTCTCCAGCAAAATAAACAAAAAAAAAAAAGAGGACTGAACTGAGCGTAAGCCTAAAACAAAAGAGGCCTCCTGTCTTTCCAAGATATTCCGTTCCAAGTTGGCTGGGTAAATTAAAGTTAGGGTGGCCCAGTGGTTAAAGTTCAGAGTACCAGAATTGGAGCAGTGAGGTGTGGGTTTGAAACCGTCACAGGCTGTGCATATTCTGCGATGTTAAGAATCGGCGACATGCCTACGACCTAATAAACGTTGGAATCGCTCTATATTATACAAGTTACTTAGCCATACATGGAACTTCTTCGGAAATTTATTTTTCAATGCTCAGGTCAGGGCCTGTCGTGACGACACTCGGCTGGATTATGGCGATATAATTTGTTGATAATGAGTATTAACCATCACACTAAATTATTTACTCAGACTTTCTTCCTAAATATGCAATTCTTCATATTGCACAAACGGAAATAAAAAGATAAACCATGGATTCAGACTTCTTAGTTCTTTCCCGTGTAGAGCAGAACCATTGAAATTTGGCTTTGTACGTATTTGAGATGACGTGCAAAAGGTCCTGACATATTAAACATCAGCTAATAGTACATTACATCAAAGTTTATTTGTTATGGAGATTGCAATCCCAATTCTTTGGCGATTTCCTATCAAGTGACATCAGACGCAGATATAAGCAGAACAGCGGCAAAATTCTTCGAATTATCAAAGAAACTTCTGATGGTTCGTTCATTTATAAAGTTTTAATTTTTTTGAACGATCGTGTTTGAGATAATACGGTAATACCCTATTAATAATGAAACTGTAGAAGATATTTCGATAACTTCAATTTCCCGCATGGGCTTATAACTGCTCGAAATAGACTAAAAAATTGTGCCAAGCAATTTGTCAATGAATTTGTTAGAAGTGTTTGATTGACTTTCATTAAAATGTGTAACCAGGATACAAGGAATATGTATAACACGATAATGCACATGACAATAATATGCAAACGGCGACAAAAGGATTAAAAATCCAGCAGCATAAATGACTGAAAATTAGCGTAGGACATACACTGTACATGATCAAGATAATTTCCAGCTTTACATTTATTTATTTTTGTCATTTCTAAATTCTCACTTAATCCTGCACTTAGCTACATGACAACCGATCTCTCATAAGAAAGAGAACATTGATTAGCTTCCTCATAGCTACTAAGAGGCTAAAACTAAAAACTTAATAGCAAAGAAAACTCCACAAAAATTCATAGTATCATTAAAGAAAACGTTTCGGAGTCCAGCTCCATCGTCAGTTCGAAAATTCTAGAACACAGATAAATCAGTGATTAGTACAAGTCAAGAATACAACGAAAATTAGATACTATGAATTTTTGTGGAGTTTTCTTTGCTATTAAGTTTTTACTTTTTAGTGAATTTGCGATTCAAGCAAACGAGTGATATGAGGCTAAAACTCCGTTAGCTAAAAGCTCCCAGTAAAAAATTTATATTTCTCAGTCTATCTGCCACGGGTTAGGCGAACTAATCAGGGCTCAAGAATTAATTATTTGTTGTATGTCTGCTGGTCAATGGAAGTCTCTCCTGCATGCTGGCAGCTATACATAGGTTGAGTGTGCCTAGAATAATATAATGCTAAATCCTAACTAAGGGAATTTACGTAATATATCGATATATAAAATAATAAAACATAGAGCAATACAGATTTTCCCCCCATAATGAAAAATGAAAAAATTTATTTTTAGGGTAAAATTTTATCATCAATTGGATGATGGATTTACCCCAAAACCTTAAGGCGCTGTTTTTGATTTTTGAAGACAGGTCGAAGAGAGCAGGCACGAAGGGCGAAAATAATTTGTGTCAAATAGCGCTGAATGTTTTCTCTAATCGAACATGTTGGCTACCGGCGGTGACTGCATCAAACTTTGGGATTTGAATGACTTCAAACTCAAGCAGATTTATCCATCAAGGAAAGGTCAGGATACAAGTAGGCCATGTAACGATTTTTCTTGCCAAAATATCTGAAGCAGATAGTTTTTTAGACTTCCTCAATGACCTCACATTCATTTATATGAGTCCTATAAGTAGACCTGTAAGGTATCATGGATACCAGCATTATAATACATAAGAAATTAGTTTAGATCTTGAGTAGCCTAGGTGAAGAAGTAAAGTTATAAATCACACTTGCATAAAATTGGAGACAATGCATGAATCAAATGACAAAATACCTACCTAGGCTAAATAATTTTAATAATAAAAAAACTTTTTTTTTTAGTATTCAAAAAACTGAAAAAATAATTTTGTCACTTACAAATCTTATTGATATTTGACACACTTTTACCAGTCCAATTGATATGAAATTTTGCACACTTGTATTCATAGTGACAATTTGACAAACCAGAGATTTTTTAGAATCGGTTTATTTTAAATTTCCTCATTTAGGGTAAACGCGGTATATTCCGACATCCATAGTGAAGTGACAAACCAGAGATTTTTTAGAATCAGTTCATTTTTAATTTCCTCATTTACCCAAGATGCAAACCAATTTCTTATGCATGATGATGCTGGTATCCAGGATACTTTACTGGTCTACTTATAGGACTCAAAAATGAACTTGAGGAGTTGAGGGAGAGTCTAAAAAACTCTCTGCTTTGATGGACACACACAGATCGTTCCAAGCTGTGTACAAAAATTAAAATTTGCTTAATTAAAAGCTTAATAGTTGTTAATTAAAAGCATAATTAAGTAGTGTACAATATTCATTAGTGTTCTAATTCAAAGCCGTGTTGTATTCCAATACAGCTCACACAGCAAACGGAATTCGAACACGTGGATGACGGCATTACATATCAGTAGAATTTGAAGCGCGGACATAATACGCCTCACCACGTGCTGAATATTGCCACACACAGTGACGGAATATAGGGATTTGCCGCCGATTGGTAGGTTTCCATTCTAAAGGCTTTTAAATAAATATGGCAACATTTTGTGACATTTCGTTGTTGCTGGCGCGTAGTACGGTGTTTTGCAATTCAAATAAAGCAAAAAGAAGTCGAGTAACGCATACAATTATTTTTTTATAGTTTTTCATTTCTCGATGCGTCCTTAATGTGACGGAATATACCGCGTTTACCCTATATTCTGACACATTAAGGATGCATCGAGAAATGAATAACTATAAAAAAATAACTGTAAGCGTTACTCGAGTTCTGTTTGCTTTACGTGACTCTCAAAACACCTCACTACGCGCCAGCAACAATGAAACGTCAAAATGTTGCCATATTTATTTAAAAGCCTTTAGAATGCAAACCTACCAAATCCCTATATTCCAACACTGTGTGACTATATTTGGCGCGTGGTGAGACGTGTTCCGACTGCGCTTCAAATTGTACTAATACGTAATTCCGACATCCACGTGTTCGAATTCCGATCGCTGTGTGAGCTGTATTGGAATACAACACGGCTTTGAATTAGAACACTATTGAATATTGAGCACTACTTAATTAGGCTTTTAATTAACAGTTATTAAGCTTTTAATTAAGAAAATGTTAATTTTTGCACACAGCTTGGAACGAGCTGTGTGTGTCCAATTCAAGTTGTGTTGGAATTAGTTTTTATGTGTCTAAATCTGTTTTACAACTTAATCATCTATTAATTTATTTACCACTTGAAATCAGCAAATACAAGTATAAATAAAGGATTCCTAATATATTCACAAACGTATTTAAAAGTCTCAAACCATAATATTCTTTTTACACAAAAAGTTTATTACTATTTGGTAGGGCAAGGTCAACTGTCAACTTTGACACATTTTTTGATGATCTCATCGGGTGGCATGCACCGTCTCTCTTTGGATCTCAGCATTTTCCCGCTAGATGGTCCAGACCTAGTGTTTTTGCAGTAGTTTGACACGCAAATGTACGAGGTCACTATTTCAACCACGAACGCATGGAACTAAAACAAAGCTTAATATAAAGGAAAAACTAGAGGTGTTGGAATTACCCACGATGTCGGAATATACCGTGTTTACCATACGCTAACTTGCTCAGTTTCTACTAATTCTATAAAGTAATCACTTGCCACTTGCATGCCTGCAACACTCAACAATTAAAATTAAACTTAAAAAAAGTATTAGTTAGCTGAAGATTAGTCTCTTAAGTTCACTGCAATAAACTAAACTTCATAAAGTAATTAAAACTATGCTGCAAAGCTGAGTTTTCCATGATGCACAGTAAACACACAATTCAGGCAACTGGTGAGCACAACTACACATCACGACTCAGAGAGCAAGCGTTCAACTGAGTTCATTCCCGCGCCCGCTTCCCGGCGCATAATCTAGCGGGATGATCATTGTTGACGGCAACCTAGTCTGGCTAATCAACTATCATTTGTATATTTAGTGCAAAATAATGACTAATTATGTTGTTTCTGATAGAGGTTTGAACTATTTTGTATAAATCTAAAATTCAAACGAATTATTTTGTTACTTTGACTTGGTTTATTCATAGGAAATATTCTAATGCTCATTTATGCAACGCTTTTGAAATAAATTGAATAATGTTTATTTATGTCCATAAGAGGGATTAAACAATTGCAAATTGATTTATTATCATTTAAATAAAAATCTTTGCATCCTAACTCTTGGACGATGTATCTACCACAATATTGAACGTCAACCCGCAACCCAACCGATCGTTGGAAATAACCAACCGATGGCCAATCGATTGTTGGCGGCTAATATGCCACATTGTTCTACCCATTACAGCCAATAGAACCGAAATAAACTTTGTTCATCAAAAGGACAAAAAGCTTATATCATGCTTACGTGATAGTACAATAAATTTTGAAACCTTCTCCAGTCATGAGACTTAAATTCATACTCATAAGTGACCTTGAATTTGTGCATTGTGCTATGCAATTTGTAAAATTATAAATTCTAAATAAGTACAGACTTTTTCAAATTTATTTTGAAAGCGTAACATCTATTGAATTCTAATACAGATCATTAAATTTAGCATCGTATTTCCAAAAATCAAGCATTGCATTTCTCTTAATTTAAAAACATTCTTTTACATCAAGAACAACAAATTTTTTCTTACAGCTCCTATGATGATTGACAATCTCGCTCATATGGCAAAAAATTTTAAATTGAATGATTTTGTCATTTCAAAGACTCCATTGATTGCAGAACTTTAGTTTTTGCAAGTGTATTCAAGAACAGTAATGAAACCTGCATGCATTACAGATTATAATGCTGCAAAAATTGGGGTTGATAAATCTGACCAAATGACTTTTTATAATTCAGTTCTCAGAAAGAGCACCAAATGGTACAGAAAACTCGCCATTGAATTGCTGTTAGGAACTTTAATTGTGAATGCTTAGGTTATTTATAACAAATTTTGTCTCCCGCAACGACGAAGAAAAACGTCAATTCTGAAATTCAAAAAGAGTCTTGCAATGTCACTCTTTTGCGGAATTGCTAAAGAGAATCTGAACCCAGGTCCAGGTAGATCAAATATCTCAGGATAGCGCAAATCTCATGAACTGGTTGAGGCTGATAGGCCTAAAAGTAAGAAGAGATGTCTGTCTTGCTACAGCCAAATTGCCAATGCGGAAGGAACTAAAGTAGCCCGTTCAAAAACTCGCAAGATAAACACTTATTGCGATACTTGCGAAAATAAACCGTATCTGTGCGTTTCATGCTTCAGTCTGAAGCATTCTATTTTGTCATAAAGCGCCTAAGGACTTAAGTTCAACAAAGAATTACTAATAATGTTTACTCGCTACACGCAAAATATATGCTTAGTATACATTATCGTCATCATTATCCTTTACTTACAACACCTAAAATGTGATTGAGGAGGTTAATATGGAAGTTTAATGAATAATTAAAAATTTAAGGGTGTGCACCATATGTGGGTCATGATGCAGGTTGAGACAGACACGCGTGACCCACATATGGGTCACGATGCGGTTAAAGTGTTAAAAATCTAATTAAATTTTTTGAATTAAAATTAATTTTTATTAAATTAAATTGTATTGTATTGTTAATGCACATTATTGTACATGCTCTATGTTTCATATAATAAAATAGTTTTCCCTTTTAAACAGCAAACACTTTCTAAAAGACACAAAACATTTGAAAACTTGCAATGGCAGATGAAATCATTCAAAATTTGAATTTTGAAGTGAAGTTATTAAGATGAAAAAAACATACTAGGGCAAAAAAATGAAAAAATTCAAATCTGGAACGTATCAATGGGTTTTTATAATTTAAAACGACTTTCTATCATTTAAATCTCAGTATGGAATGTGGATCAAATCTATTTATTGTGAAATCAAACTAGACACAACCAAAACAAAAGTGTGTGTGACACCGCCTTGTCATACGTAAACGTAGAAGCATGATGTTAACATTCGCAGTGAAAGAGTGACAGTTTATCTCATAATTTTGTGTGATATAAAAAACTATGTTGGTATTGTCCAATCGTAAGAATTTTTTGCGAATATTGATGTGTTTTTTTAGAGCATAGGTACTCATTGCAAAAATTTGTTAACTACCCTACAGATAAATGACTAGTTAACTTGATTGAGGCGCTGCTATCACAGGATTGGATGTCAAACCACACGCGATTTCGGAAGCGCAGCAGTTTCTAATGAGCTCAGTGTTGGTGTATCAATTTTCACTACAGTGGAAGGTGGTGTAACGTGGTAGGGTAGGTTTTTCGATACATTCTCTCATGTTAACATGAGAATATATTACCTATACAGAATTCCACACTGCAATTTAAAAAGTAATTTTTAAACGCATATTATTTTAAAACACCCTACGTGGCCGACTGGCCAATGTCACCCTGCTTATGTGTGAATTTGGCCGCGGAATAATTTTACGATGTTTTTACTGTGTTTTAACACATGTGGCCAAAGTCACCCCATTGCAGGGGAATCATACACAAATCCAAAAATATAAAAAGTATGGATTTTACAAATTGAATGATACTGTATGTCTTTCATTCCTGTAGCTTGAAAACTGTAGGAGTTATAAAAATTTTAAAGTGTATAAAAAAGGAAAATTCAAATTTTTCAAGAAACCCGAAAAACTGATTAGGTTGCATACAAAAATGAACCATGTACCACTTACTAAAATCAACCTAGTGAATGAACTAACGCACACATAGACATGCCAATTACACCGTTGGATTGCCAAATTTGAAGCTATGAATTTATAACAGAAACTAAAAAAAGAAAAATTTTCCATTTTCACCAAGCCCTTAAGGCACCTGACCTTGCTTAAAAACCCTGCAGGGAAGTAAGTAAATGACAAATCAGAAATCACTTGTGAGAATTTCAGGTGAGAATGCAATTTACTCAATTTAAACATGATAAATTGGCTTAGGTCCTTATGCATATACACCATTTTTTTTATGCATAGCAGTTTCAGCTTGTACATATCCAGGGATTTTTTTACAAAAATTTTTAATTCATTGTTGTTTTGACCCATGATGGGCAGCTGAGCTGGGTAGTTCAGCTAGATCAACAATTTTGATGTCCATGAGATTGCTTATTACAGCAATGCTTGAAGAGAACTATCCTCTGAATTAGGTGCTGCCTTGGACCAATAAAAATATTTTATTTTAATTAACACATATATTCCAACAAAGACGTTGTGAGAGATAACTCCACTAATTCTAGAAATTTTTAATTCTTGACTATACCTTATGCATCACTTGAATTTGGAGTAAAATTTTAAGAAAACTATTTGGAATTAGTCACATCTACACTGACAATCTATTTAATACATTTGATTCTGTTTTCAGAGAGCAATGTGATGGGCATTTCCTGGAGCAATGATGGTGGATGTCTGGGCAGCTTTTGCAGTGACAGCAATGAAGTCAGTCTCAGAGCTGTCAGGGATACTTCATCTCTGCAACTTCCTTCCATTAAAACAGTAGGTTGTTCAGGCTTATCAATTTTTTATCTCTTTTTTTTCCCTGTTGTCTGCAACTTCCCCCTAAGGAAGATAAACTCTTGGGTGTGTATGAGTTTATTTATTATCCATGCTGTTTAGGTTGTTTTGTTGTACTTTCAACACATAGGCCAGGATGTAAGCAAATTAGGCTCATGGTGTGATGGTGCACTTGCTTGGCACATGTTATGTTCAGAAAGTGTTTTTAAAGTGGGAAATAGGTACATAAATGGCATATATAAATTGCCTGCATTAATTATGGGTGATGTGTACGGCACCTATTTTGCAACTTTATTGTCTAAGGTATAACTCACCTCAAAAGAGCTGCATATAGCTGCTCACTTCGATGTGTGCCTGAGAACTGTCTGTTATAACTTAAGTGTGGACACACTTTCCACTTAAGTGGAAAGTGTGGAAACAGTGGACAGTGTGCTGTTTGCCTATTGTCTATCTTGACCAATCTGATGAGTTGAGGAATTTAACATTTGGTATCTTTGTGATATCATGTTGAGTTCATAACTTCATAAGCGTAAACCAGGGTGCATACCGAGCATGGAAAATCTGGAATGTCCTGGAATTTAATTTTTCATTTTCCAGGCCTAAAAAGTACTGGAATTTCATTTCAGATTATGGAAAATACTGGAATTTGCAAATAAGTAAATAAAGGAAGTATTTTTCTGTGCTGCGTGTGTTAACCCTAATCGCCACGGGTTGTCGTGTCACGCTACAACCTCGGGTGCAAATCATATCTGCCCTTAATTTTGTTGAGTACTATTTAGGTTTCTTCTATTTTACATACGCTGCGATTATTTTACTAGGCATTAATATAGATTGTTTCCGATCAAATGCAGTCTTCAAATGCACAATTGTGAACTTGAATGATTTTTGAAAATTATAAGAATGAAAGGATCGAATTTCAGGCCTCAAGCAGAGCCATCTCTGTGTACGACAACCCTGACCGCTCGAACTTGTCTATGTTACCCATGGGGAGGAGACTATAAGTCATTCACGTGTGCATGTGCCTGAGATATCGCTGGTGCATGTGCAGCTTCAGCACTGGTGCACCTGCATCCTCATCGCTAGTTTCTATCAAAGTTTCTTTGTTCCTATAGTTTATCTCATTGTCTGTGACTTTGTTGCCTGCCATTGAAAAAACTGCATGAAATGAAACGCATTAGCTGAGCAAGAAGCTCGAGTACATCCCTGAAGTTCCAGCTAAAATATTATTGATCCAACACCAAGAATAGATATCACATATCATTGCAGTGAATTGAATGCACAGTTTCAAGCATTTTTAACTTCTGATCGACTGGACACTTTTTGGTACCGTATGCCATCCTGTCAAAAGAGCACCTACAAGAAGCTCTGGAATGTAGTGCAGATGCTCGTGCTCCTATCTTATGGCCAAGCCACGGTTGAAAGAGGGTTTTCATTCAATAAGGAAATCACGACACACAACATGAAAGAACAAATGTTGGTTGCCATGCATGCTGTGATTGATCATGTTGCACATGTTGGTGGCCTGGACAAGATGACCATCACCAAGAAGATGCTGCTTGCAGCTGGTAGTGCCAAAACAGCCTACAATACTTATGTGGCAGAAGAGAAAGAGCAGATTGAGAAGGCCCAGAAAACCCAGAAGAGGAAGGCTTTGTTGGATGAACTGAAGAAGAAGAAAAGGCGTATGGAGGAGGGCATCAAGGCGCTTGAGCAAGCAGCAGATGAATATGCAGAAGCAATGGAGCGAAAGTGGGATGTGAAAATCATCGCAAAGTTCAATGCCATGAGGCGATCTTTGAAAACAAAGCAACAAAGCAACAGGAGCTAGACACTCTTGAACTGAACAGTAAAGAAAAAGTTGATGAAATAGCTGCCAGTTGACTGTTAGGGTAGTGGTGTTGAATCATGTTCTGAACTGTATTGACATTATCATGTGCAATATTGAGTGCATTACTCAATATTTGTTGTGATTTGACACTATTGAATTCATAATAGGTAATAAAAGTGTGGGCTTGATTTCCAGATTTGTGTCACTTTTTGATCCTCTGTGTCTGCCTGCTCTATGCATTTACACATTTGCTAGTTTAAGTTATCAACTTTAGGAGATGATAGAATATGCACGGTTACTCTTTCAGTCATGCTAAACCTGTCGTATACGAGTCCTGGAAAATTATACTGATGATCATGGAGAGTCCTGGAAAAGTCCTGGAATTTTTTTCTCAATATCGGTACGCACCCTGATGAACTTGTATATACAATTTATTATACATTGAGAAATTAGAACAAAGTCTTATGAACCTTTCAATTCATCCTAAAGCTTCAATGACCTGTACCGTACATGATTACATATTTTCATCCCATAACCCCAGGAGCCACCATGCAGCACTTTTATCCTGCACTGCAGCCCAAGTGTACCAAAGCCCAAGCAAACCAAACAAATATTTTCTATCACCTTGTGATTGGATTCTCTGTTTTACTTGCCTTTGAATGATCATGAATAGATAATTGAACTCTTTGGGGATTAAAAAAAGATCACAGAAATTATTGATGGTTGGTATATTTGCTTCACCTGCCATAGTACAACTGTCACAACTGGTATATTGAGGAATTAGATGGAATCAATTTTGTTTGTGTAAAATGTTCAAATAATTTTACAGCATACTGTAATACATGCAAATTTTTCATTTCCCAAATTTGATCTCATTCAACAGCTGCCAAAATGAATGTGCAATGAGCTATTGTAATGTGCTATTTTTGATGTTCTTGTCTGTAAGGATTCCAGTTGAAGATATGGAAGTCATCTATAAAGAATTCCGGATTTTTTTTACCACATAAACCAGTTCCTATTTGTTATCAAGAAACTGATTGGTTATTTATGTACACTGATCTTGTAATAGAACATTTGTTAAATACTACTGATGGTCTAATAACCAATAAATTTTGTGCAGGGATGTGTTGTCCGAGCCATAGATTATGCTCACAAAGCAGCTGAATTTGTGGCTGTAGTGGAGTCTTCAGGCCAAGTGATTGTTTGGAATACCAACTCAGTCTCGCCTAAGAAGACATTCCAGGTAGTCAATATTCTGTCTCGTTTTTATGTTGTCTTATTGAATTGGTTTTATTGATTAATATTATTTAAGGTCATATTGGTGAAAGATGAATATTTCTTATTAAAAAATTATGGGCAACTACAGAGTTAGTTTTATAAATCTTATCATGATTGAATCCAAAAAGTTATAAATCTATCGTTAAAGGTATGGAAATACCTACTTTTCTTATGTAGACAAGTTGTTAAATGTGTTACAAGATAATCAAGAAGTAAAAGCTGGTTAGCATATTAGAAGCAGATCATTTCTGTATACTGTGAATTTAATGCAAGTTTGATTGAAGTTCCAGACATTAAATTTAATCATCGTTTTATTGCTTGTTCCTGCAATGAGGAAAATGTGTTTTGCTGGCGTTATTCTATTCAGAATCAGGATTTAAAAAGATATTTTGATGTATTTAGACATTTCAAATGTGGCAAGATGTACCTACATACCGGTATACATTATCAAAGTTCTGAAAAATATTTGATTGACAAAATTTTTATGGACATGAAATTTGCAAATTACAAATTTTATTACAATTGCATGGAATTGGCAGATAAGGTTCCACTCAAAATAAAATTTGAAATTACTCTGAAAATAATTTTGAAGTCCTAATGAGTCCTGTGGTTGGAAGTTTAATAGCTGGAGAGCCTCCAAATGTACTACCAGTCTTGACGCTTCAGGCCGTTGCATGATGATGCTGGTGCATTTTCACAATCCTTTTTTTTTTTTTGTGCAGAAACAATATATTTTCATTAGTAACTTCAACAACTAATAATTGATAATTATTGGATAGTTGGAATTGTCATTGATTTTTAACCAGTTTTTGATAATGACAATTCTCCAAATTTATTCATATGCACTTGCTCGACCATTTCAGTTGAAAGATAAATCACCGACCAGCATTGCCTTCAGTGCAAGTGACTCTCACTTGGCTGTAGGTGGGGAGGCAGGCAGTGTGCACCTGCTCTCCTTCACCAACAGCACCATCACTGGTCCTTACCACATCACTTCATGCCAGGTTCTCATCTTAGTTTATCTTGATAATTCATTGTTGAGTTGGACACATTATTGTGGCATGTATGACAGTATTATTGCTCGTGATAAAAATTGATCGTAATAAATTGTTATAATCATTACTTTGGATAAAATCACCCCAATTATATTAATAATTAAATCATGAATGTAGTAATTCACTAGAACAAGATTTATATTCGCACTATATTTAATTAACAACAGGGAGGAGTGAAGTGCGTGAAGTACAGTGCTTTGCGGCGCGGGGTACTGAGTGTCGCGTGCTGGGACGGCTCAGTGGCTTGTCTCGACTGCAACACTGGCAAGACCAGCAGCCTGGCACAGAGGCACTCTGCTCCCTGCTCCGCCCTTGCCTTCTCTCCCACCAACGA
Organism: Hyalella azteca; assembly: GCF_000764305.2. Lineage (NCBI taxonomy): Eukaryota > Metazoa > Arthropoda > Malacostraca > Amphipoda > Hyalellidae > Hyalella > Hyalella azteca. The sequence goes on from NW_025942630.1 coordinate 418,454, forward strand.
GCTCCTGCTTGTCTCTGCAGGATATGATAAGAAGCTCATCTTCTACAACATCAATAGCCTCAAGTTAGACATATAACACTTCAATTCTCGATTTTGATACCTGACTTTCCTCAGGGATTACAGTCAGGACGCTATTACGTGTTGCCTATGCTACTACAATCAAAGTTTGTACTCCGTCTTTTACCTTGCCAATGAAGTCATTTTCTCTGCAGGTTATTAATTGACAGTTGACAACAATATCCATAGCAATTATGGAAATTATGATTGTTTTATCTATTTTAGCATTGATTTGTCTCTCCTTACTTTTTCTCTTCACACCATTATTGAGAAAATAGAGATGTGAAATATGTTTAGTACTTGCTAAATAATTGATCCAGCAAATCAAAGAAAATGGAATTACGAATCTTATGAATTAGCCAACAACTTGCAACAAAATCAATGGCAAAACACGTCATAACCAATTCCACGTATTACCTCTATTCATTTCCCTTATGAGGTAATTTTTTCCCTTATATTAGCACAGCTTCATTCCAGTTTCGGTTCTTATTTACTTTTGATATAATTTTCTTCAATATTTTATCACTTGATACAGTGGATATAATCGTCTTTAAAACTGCTACTTTTGTCAGGAATTTATTATCACCCTTCAAGTTCACTCTCTTCACATATGAACTGAGCACGTCAGTGATTTTAATGCTATTCCTACCTGAATTACTGAAGCAATCAGGAATAATGTCTTCTATTTGATTAATTACAGGACTGTCCAGCTCATTACCTGCGACGCACCCCTCACGACCGTGGCGTTCCTGCCGGACGGCCTCAAGGTGGGTCATGATAGGGTCAAGGTGGGTCATGATGGGGTCAAGGTGGGTCATGATAGGGTCAAGGTGGGTCATGATGGGGTCAAGGTGGGTCATGATAGGGTCCAGGTGGGTCATGATGGGGTCAAGGTGGGTCATGATAGGGTCCAGGTGGGTCATGACGGGGTCAAGGTGGGTCATGATAGGGTC